>NW_027316056.1:35445885-35580885 GCF_026437365.1 Eucyclogobius newberryi | reverse complement strand
ATAATTTCGGCAACTATGGATGTGTTGATATTTTTCTATTTTTAAGGATTTTTTAATGATTATTTTATTGATTTTTAGGATTTGTTTTACATTTTTATGATTATCTTTAAGGATTTTTCTGGTCTGACTTTCTTAGACGGGACAGATGCAGTGTTCGATGGGGAGAGAGAGGGGGGAGACATTTGGCATATGATACAAGCGCAGCCACAACGTTTTGAGGTTCAATTCTCAGGGGCTTTTCTGTTTGAATTTCGCATGACAGAGGTCCGCACACTGGGGTACGGGCATCCTGAGGGGGCCCGCACACTGGGGTACGGGCATCCTGAGGGGGCCCGCACACTGGGGTACGGGCATCCTGAGGGGCCCGCACACTGGGGTACGGGCATCCTGAGGGGCCCGCACACTGGGGTACGGGCATCCTGAGGGGGCCCGCACACTGGGGTACGGGCATCCTGAGGGGGCCCGCACACTGGGGAACGGGCATCCCGAGGGGCCCGCACACTGGGGTACGGGCATCCCGAGGGGTCCGCACACTGGGGTACGGGCATCCCGAGGGGCCCGCACACTGGGGTACGGGCATCCCGAGGGGCCCGCACACTGGGGTACGGGCATCCCGAGGGGTCCGCACACTGGGGTACGGGCATCCCGAGGGGTCCGCACACTGGGGTACGGGCATCCTGAGGGGCCCGCACACTGGGGTACGGGCATCCTGAGGGGTCCGCACACTGGGGTACGGGCATCCTGAGGGGCCCGCACACTGGGGTACTGGGGTGTGGTGAGTGTGGTGAGTGTGGTGCATGCACACTTTTCAATAAAGGACTAACAGTCGCTTGAGTTCTCAAATCGGCAAAAAATCCTCTATTATTCCTTTAAGTAGATCCGTGAGTTACAAATCATGTGAGCGGCGTCATGCTCCGTGTCACTCTCGGTGTCGCGCTCGGTGTCACGTTAGCACCCCCCTCCCCCCTTCAGCTGACGGCTCACGTTTCCGGGTCACCTGCGCTAACGGAAGAGGCTGCATTACCTTTAGTGGCCACACGGACGACGTTGATCTCGTTGCTCATGGCGGCACAGGAGGGGAAGAACTCGCCGCGCAGCACCATGGCCTCGATGCGTAGCTCGAACCTGCCGGGGGCAAAGTCACTTTAATCGTTTTAATCTGCCTGAAATACGAACTTTGGAGGCCGAATGGTGTGAACTGCACTCTAGACTGGGCCTGAAAGATAACACTGTCATCCTGCACCCATCCTGCACCCATCCTGCACCCATACTGCACCCATCCTGCACCCATCCCTGCACCCATCCCTGCACCCATCCTGCACCCATACTGCACCCATCCTGCACCCATCCCTGCACCCATCCCTGCACCCATCCTGCACTCATACTGCACCCATCCTGCACCCATCCTGCACCCATACTGCACCCATCCTGCACCCATACCGCACCCATCCTGCACCCATCCTGCACCCATCCTGCACCCATCCTGCACCCATCCTGCACCCATCCCTGCACCCATCCTGCACCCATACTGCACCCATCCTGCACCCATCCTGCACTCATACTGCACCCATCCTGCACCCATCCTGCACCCATACTGCACCCATCCTGCACCCATACCGCACCCATCCCGCACCCATCCCGCACCCATCCTGCACCCAACCTGCACCCAACCTGCACCCAACCTGCACCTAACCTGCACCCAACCAGCACCCATCCTGCACCCATCCTGCACCCATCCTGCACCCATCCTGCACCCATACTGCACCCATCCTGCACCCATACCGCACCCATACCGCACCCAACCAGCACCCATCCTGCACCCATACTGCACTCATACTGCACCCATCCTGCACCCATACCGCACCCATACCGCACCCATCCTGCACCCATACTGCACCCATCCTGCACCCATACCGCACCCATACCGCACCCATACTGCACCCATACTGCACCCATCCTGCACCCATCCTGCACCCATCCAGCACCCATACAGCACCCATACTGCACCCATCCTGCACCCATCCTGCACCCATCCTGCACCCATACTGCACCCATCCTGCACCCATACTGCACCCATACTGCACCCATCCTGCACCCATCCTGCACCCATCCTGCACTCATACTGCACCCATCCTGCACCCATCCTGCACCCATACTGCACCCATACCGCACCCATCCTGCACCCATCCTGCACCCATCCTGCACCCAACCTGCACCCAACCTGCACCCAACCTGCACCCAACCAGCACCCATCCTGCACCCATCCTGCACCCATACCGCACCCATCCTGCACCCATACCGCACCCATACCGCACCCAACCAGCACCCATCCTGCACCCATACTGCACTCATACTGCACCCATCCTGCACCCATACCGCACCCATCCTGCACCCATCCTGCACCCATACCGCACCCATACTGCACCCATCCTGCACCCATACTGCACCCATCCTGCACCCATCCTGCACCCATCCTGCACCCATCCTGCACCCATACAGCACCCATACAGCACCCATACTGCACCCATACTGCACCCATACTGCACCCATACTGCACCCTGACACGGCAAAGTGTAAGTGTTATATCGAGCTGCAGTAATGTGACGTCAGCAATTGTTCGAATCACGTTTCAGCTTTTCTGTTTTATGCCGTGTCATTGTGAGTGAAATGTCGTTACTGTTAATAATAAAATTAGCAGATTCACAACGAGAAAACATGATTAAAAAATAGATAAATTCTACATTTTAAGGGGAATTACAGTATTTATTTATGTCTAATCTTAACACTCAAAACCTGATTTAAAAAAAATAAAATAAAAAATTAATACCGATTTGGATGATTTGTGGTTCATAACAGTCTAATAAAAATAAATCAATAAAATCAATAAAATCAATTAAATCAATTAAAAATGTAATTATCATCAATCATATTAAAAACAAATATTTGGAAATGGACAAATTTGATCAACTTCGGACTAAATGGGACTTGACTTTTGGACTTGCTTGATTATTTATTATTTATTTATTTGTCCTGTTGTGAGTGACCAGCATGTACGACATTCAGTATCAAGGATTTATTTCATTACGGACGTTTTCAATTGCTCAAAAATCCTCCCGAGATGTACATATTCTTACTGGCCACCTGACAGACGTGACCTGTAACTTGTGCTCGTCTCCATGACGCCGCACAGAAGAACATCACACAAAGACCCATAACGGAGCTGTAGTTTTAGCATTTCAAAGTCAGAAACACAGAAACACACATCCATCTACATCTTCTTTGTGCTCCTTTACATTCCGTCACAGAGCGTTCTTAGCCTCCTTTTCTTTCCCGATCCCTCTTCAAACCCGACGTACCGCGGCACTTGGATCAGCAGGTACATAAAGGAGTCCACCAGTGCCAGCTTGTTCGGGTCGCCTTTGAACGCCCGCAGCTTCTTCACCTGCTCGGAGGAGAACACAATGAGAAAAAAGAAAACCACAGCAGAAAAAACACGACTGTATCAAACATAAAGACGAGGACGGCGGAGACGAGCGCGCTGACCTCCTCCGCATCCGGCAGCAGCTTCAGCAGGTCTTTAAGCAGCTCGGCGCCGTACGTTTGACCCGCCCCTCGCCCAATGTCCTCCACAATGGCGCGATTAGACCTGAAAGAGAGCATTTATGTCGGCTATTGAAAGCATAGGATGTGCACGTATGAGAAGGTAAATAATACAAGCATTTTATTACTCAACACAGACATATTCATGCTTTAAAATAGAGACATTTAGCTCATTGTAAACCATGTATTAATAAAAAAAAAAAATGGAAATAGAATCAGGTCCATGTCTTCCTGTTCAAAGCTACAGAAGTGATAAGCCCCGCCTCTTCAAGTGTGATTATTCGAAAAATGAAGAGATGATCAAGTTAATCGATAATCGTGATTGCTCAGGTCAGAATGTAATTGTAAAGTAATAATCATGACAATTTTAGAAGCAAAATGAAGTCTTTTTAGTTCAATCTATCGTCCAAAAATAGACGTAAATGTCAATAACTTTTTTTCATCTGGCTGTTTTTGTCACATTTAACTCTGTTTTGTCTTTCAGAACGTTGAGTTTTGTAAAGTCGGTCACAAACTTGAGGAACAGTCACATGTCAGGCCGAGAGAATGAAGGAAAGTTATGAAGATTTCGCTGTTGTTTGGTCACAGTCTCAAAAATCATGAATAATCGTTAAATTGTGAAGTATTTTTCCCTCAACAATCGTAACACTAACATTTGACATTGTGACACATCCTTTATTTTGAACAGGAAGTTAATAAACCGGTTTCTACGACTGTTTTAGATCATTACTGCAGGTTAAAGCGCCCCCTACAGGTCGGACGACTTATTGAACTAAAACACAGTTAAGATAAATATATTTTGAATTTTGCTAAAGATTATACAAATGTTATCACAGAATAGCAATTTTTTAGGTTTATAATTTCACTTCCTGTTTGTAATTGATGACATCACAGTAGGAAATTACCCAGCAAACACTGGGCCAAAACTCATCTAATGTCACAATTTATTTTATTTGACAAATGCAAATATATGAGAGCGACTTTATTTTGTTAGATTCATGTTTAGAGTCATAAAAGTTGTTTCTTTGTGTAAAGTTTGCATAAACTTTGACTGGAATGAGTGTCCCTGGTGTGATGTCACTTCCTGTCATTTTTCAACAGATTTTTCAACGTTTTCTCCACAAATACCTGCTCGATAGGTGTAAAACTATAATTCATATGTACAACAAGTATAAATACATCAAATAAAGTCAACGTTAGAAAGTTGTAAAACCCTGTCATATGTCACTTTAAAAAGAACAACATTTTAAATTATAATCACTGTAAAAAACATCCTAATTTGTCTCGTGTAATATAAAAAGTGCTCATAAAAGGACTTGATTCCAGGTTCTGTGTTTGAGCTGACAGTCAAATCCCAGTGAAATGTGTGGAAAGTCATGCAAATGTGGTGCAAAAGAACATCCTCTGTCCAGGACTATTTAGGACACGACACAGAGTGGTACTAATCCAAGGCATTTCCTAAACCTATTAAAACCAGAACAATACGGCTAATAGGGGATTGATTGACAGCCAACTTTTTCACTTTATAACCGACCACGACTTGATTATTCAGGTTTTATGTTCAATGACCATGCGGAGTATTGCAATGCTATTTTTGTGTTTTATAATCAAATAAAACTGGGTAAAAAACGAAATACCAGATAAACCAAATAAACCAGTTCAATTGTCAAAAACCTAAACAAACATGGATGATCTACAAAATAAAATGTAAAATGGGCCGTGTTGGGGTCAAAAGTATTGAAAGTCAGATACTAATCAATACTAAAACTGGTATTGAAATTAAAATAGATACTCAATTGAACAAGTATTGATACAGACATTGACTGACATTGTAATAAACATCAGACAAATTTAAAGAATCTATTTGAAAATGGACAAATTTGATCAACTTTGGACTAAATGGGACTTGACTGTTGTCATATTGTGCCATTATGATAATTTTTTCACTGTGATTTATTTTATTATTTTATGTTATTATTATTATTAATAAAAAAATATGTATTATTTATTTAATGTTGTCCTGTTTCTTGTTTTTATTTGTATATAAATATAAAAAAGGGAAATAATGTGACCTTTTCTGAACAGTTTTAGAAAGATCTCAAGCTTTTACAGAAATAACATCAGACCACATGGAATCATAAAGAAAGTAAAAGTTTTCTATTTAAAATTACATTCTATCATTTTTAGACGAATGGAAAAATTTACATTCAAACTTAATTTGGAAAAGGGCAAATTGGACCAACTCTGGACTCGACTGTTTTTATACTTGTTTAAATGTTTAGCTGATGTTTCTTTATTTTTTTAATTGATGTTTCTCTCTCTGGTCATGTTCTGTTTGTTATTGTGATTTATTTTGAAAAACTAAAAAACAAAATAAAAATAAAAAAAAACATTCTATTGTCTAAAAAAATTAAAAGACTGTTTTCTGTGGTATCTAAATGTGTATTGAGTATTGAGCTTCTTCATAACTACACTGGTCGTTATGCACATGGAGTCAGCCGGAACTGCAGTACATAATTCCCATAATTACGGGAAAATGTATTGAAAAAGTGCATTATTGCCCATGTTGGAAGCTCTTCTCGTATATCACCGTGAGCGATACGACACGATTGTTGCTGATACGATCTGTTAATGGAGAGAGAGGACTCACTTCTTGAACTGCCTGAGGAAAATGCCCACGTTCATCCCTCTCTTTGAGTCCAGGATGCTGATCTGGAACAAAGACGAGCAGGATAATAGTGTAAACATGTAAACAGTGTACATTTTTACATTTATTATACTATTCTAGCGATATCAGGTCGAATAATACATTTCATCCACGTTTTTCCTCTTGGGTTAATCTTCCCGGTTTAAAACGTCTGTAATAACGTTGTAATAACATCTTTTTTTCATTTTTGGACCCATTTTAGATTTGTTTTAACTACTTTACACATGGAATAAGCAGTATTCGGGAAACAAATACTTCTCAAGGTGGTACTTGTTGTGAAAAGCTTTAGAACCCCCTGCACTAGTCTAGAGTACCTTTAAAGGGGATATAATGTTTGAATAATAATAATTACATATATTCCTGGCCTATCCATGAGCTAAACTGAGGCGAGAAGTTATAAGCAGAGCCAAATATAATCATACAGTGTAAATAAAGCTGAGGCGTTGGTAAATAATAAAAACATTGCAGCTTTTTACGCTAGTCCAACTCCAAGAATTTAAATTTCGACAGCTCCGCAGATTTTAGTCAGAGGGATGCGGCAGGGCTGTGCTTGGTCCCTCCTCTTGTTCTCTTTTGTAACCATTGGCCCAATATATTAGACAATCAGAAACAAACCACGGTGGGTTTTTATTTATTTATGGGAAGGAACATAAAATTGCATGTTACACAGTTGTTTCTACGCTCTGGATACAAACTAAACACACAAAAAATGAAATTCTATGACCCTCTTTGACTTATAGAAAGATCTACCCATTGAAATCCCTCCCATATACAGGTTTGGTGCTCCATAAAGACGTGTTCATGATTTTAGAGGAAAAACTACACACGCCAGGCATGTTTTTCATAAAGAAACGTTACACCACGAGTGAGTCGGACCCCCAAAGCGGCAAACGCACTTCTGTTGTTCTAGCTGGTGTCATTAGTGATACTTACAATCTGCTGCCAACTCTCTAGTGACTATTTTAGGGCCTGACATTCCAGCAGGGTTAGTCACCTCTTGCGTACAGTATATACATTATTAAAGAGGATGTAACACAAGGCTGAGCGGCAGTTTAGCAAGACACATTTGTGGTCTGAAGTCCAGGCACAGAGTCAACACCACCGAGCCATAAAAACAATCACGATGTCATATCTAAAGCCTTGTTCAGTCTAGATTCAATTCATACAGATGCCCGTTTATTTTATTGTCTTATTATATTTGAGTTCAAAGGGCTGTCATACTGAACGATACGGTACAATATCATTACATTTGAGTTTTATGTTTCAAAAATCAAGATTCTGTTCACAGTATATTTTAAACACACAACTGCCAAACTAAAAAAAAGGAATAACAGGTTTAATTTAATATAAAATAAGACTCTATGGAGACTAGACAGCGCGTTTGTTATTACCGTAATAAATGCAGTCTATGCAAACCACTAATAAAAACTTTATAATTATAATTTTGTTTCAAGTGCCGCTTTAAACTAACTGGAGTTAAGATACATATATTTAAAATGTCGCTAAAAATCATAAGAAATAAAACGTTATAAAAAAACTATCACTTCCTGTTTGTAATTGATGACATCACACTGGGAAATTAGCTCGCAAAACTCATCTAATGTCAATTTCTTTCTTTATTTGACGCATAAAAACAGTTGAGAGCGACTTTGTTTTGTTGAATTAATGTTTAGAGCGTCAAAAAAGTTGTTTATTTTCTGTAAATTATGAATAAACTTTATCTGGAATGAGTGTGATCCTGGTGTGACGTCACTTCCTGTCATTTTCCACAGATTTTTCAACTTTTTCTCCACAAATACCAGCTCGATTCTTGTAAAACTATCATTTATATGTACAACAGGTAAAAATACACCAAACAAAGTCAAAATTATAAAATCATAAAGACCTCGCTCAACTCACTCAAACCTTTCATAGTGGAACATACTTTTTCCCTCTCCAAAATGCAAGTATCAAACATATACTTTAGTCACAAAAGTGCAGTTCAATTTCCTCACATACAATAAACCCCTCCCACAGATAAATCCCTCCCACAGATAAACCCCTCCCACAGATAAATCCCTCCCACAGATAAACCCTTCCCACAGATAAATCCCTCCCACAGATAAACCCCTCCCACAGATAAACCCCTCCCACAGATAAACCCCTCCCACTGATAAACCCCTCCCACAGATAAACCCCTCCCACAGATAAATCCCTCCCACAGATAAACCCCTCCCACAGAACAGATAAACCCCTCCCACATATAAACCCCTCCCACAGATAAACCCCTCCCACAGATAAACCCCTCCCACAGAACAGATAAACCCCTCCCACAGATAAACCCCTCCCACAGATAAATCCCTCCCACAGATAAATCCCTCCCACAGATAAATCCCTCCCACTGATAAACCCCTCCCACAGATAAACCCCTCCCACAGAACAGATAAACCCCTCCCACAGATAAACCCCTCCCACAGGTCGTCTTGGATTGACTTTTCTCCGTAACATGTTGGAGACAGAAGTGTTTCTCTGTGTGAGCGTGTCGTGTTTCTCTGCCGTGTTTATGACGACGCCCGACACGTTTTACGGACAATATTTACTGAAAGAGAGGCTGAAACTTGGCCCCTGTCTTTACCGTGTCCCCTCGGGGCCCCATACGACAAGAGGAGCTATAGAATCCACACCGTCACTGTCTGTGTGATCGTTATTGTGGAGCTGTAGCATCCAGTTAACTGCTTACGGTCATGAAGAGGAAACTCATATTTGTCTTGTATTACGGTTTCATGTTTTTATGAAAACACTTTAGTCACGCTGAGACACGCTGAGATACTTTATAAACCTTTATTTATAGAGCCTTTCATTGCTTGATGGTGGCTTTGCTGTTTTGGCACTTAATAGCAATAAATACAGTATATTCTGATCGATAAAACGGTATTATTGTTGGTTATTACAGATAACTGTTATTAACCTTATTCATCTTGCCACCATGTAATCTGTGCTGACAGCAATACAATCAAACATAGTGAAAAGTACTTAATTACTTAGTTATTTCGGTGCCATTTGCTCTTCTGACCACCAGAATCAGAGTATTTAATGTACGTAATGTTCCCTCTAGCGCCCCACTGTGGCCCCTGGTGTTCCAGCGGACTCTCATCCACGTCCTGGCCACGCCCTGTCCCGCTCCACTTCAGACATCTGACGAGATCGACACTGACATCGACGAGTATGGCCACTTCCTTTTTTCTATCACCAACGGGAATATTATTTTCTTAACGTACGGCTTGAGTACATTTTACGTTCATAAAACAGTTTTACTCCACACAGAATATTGTAAAAGTAACACATTTTAAAAGACCTTCTGTTTGATGAGAACCTTGTGGAGGCAACTACCCAGTGCCTAGTAACACAATTGTTTCTCTGTCATGAAAAGAATGAAAGAAGGGACTAAGTGGGCGGGGCTAACCATTGCTGTTTTTCACTCAATTAAATCAGAGTGCAGGTTATTAAGTTTGTCAATGAATTTAATTGTGCTGTACCTGATTTTTACTGTAAAAACGTGAAGACCAGGTCTAGTTAATCTCTTTTGCTAACATGCTAACAGCACACTTCCTGGTTCGAGGAGAATAAAACCCTCTATAATCAGTTGCAGAGAGCGCAAAATGGACACATTTTCAGTCAAATAGCTACTTTTACAATATATCTGTAGTGATAAAACAAATTTGACTTTATTAAAATCCCGGGCGTTTATCCCTTTTTTTAAAAAAGGGATAAACGCCCCTCTAATCTATAATGGAATCCAAAAATGAGCTGTGCAACGCTAAAAATGCTCTGAGTTCAATCATTAATGAGACATATTAAATGAATTAGACAAAATAAACACTAAACCATCGTCATTGATATTGTAAAAGTCCATGACATCATTGAGGGCTTCACACATTGCCAACATTACGGTCATAAACGATTGTTCAAACCCTCCTCACCTCCCCTTTGGCGCTCTCCTTGAACGAGCGGGCCCTGGACACCTGCGTCGACGCCCCGGCGGTGGCGTTGGGGCCCCTGCCGCTCCCGTCCTCCTGCTGCCCGAACAGCTCCTCCACCGAGCGCACGTCGATCTGGAACTGCTGCTCCTGCACCGCCATGGTCCAGATGTTAGGCCTGCCGCGCACCTTCTCCTCCGGGATGGGCTTCCAGAAGAAGCTCCGCACCCGGCGCTTCTTGCGTCCGCCCGGGAGCGCCGGCGGGGGCGGGGCTCCGGGGGGCGGCGGCGGGGCGGGCAGTGCGGGCGGGGCAGGCGGCATGACGGCGGCGGCGGCATGCTTGGAGGAGTCGGAGGTGGTGGTGGCGGAGGCGGAGCTGCTGCTGGCCTCGCTGCTGCTGCTCTCGGGCTCCAGCGGCACGGACGGGACACTCATGATAAGCATCGCAAGGTTCCGCGCTTCACATCACTATGTCCGTTTAACATAACCATGGATACGCTTTATTTTAAACGTCCGGGAACGAAGCAAAAATATGTTCCAAAGTTCAACAGACGGTGGAAGTTAGAAAGCCAGGATTTAATGAATGTTTAGAGTGGAAGAAACTACTTGGATGAGCGGAAAAACCTTTGTCCAGTTACAAAATTACAATTTTGTTTTGCAGCAGTTTTATAAAAAAAAAAATCTTGTCAATTGATCTGTTTTATTTCATTTTTGTCCATTTTTGACGACGCAATTAGACGTTTCTATTTGCAGCCACTAATATTATTTAACATACGGCCAAACGCTGCTCCGTCTCGTCTGGTTCGTAATGTTTATAGGGAACTATTTTTTTGCAACTTAATTCTTTGTAAAAAATGAAGAAAATATAATAAATTGGTCTTTTAAACTGGTCTTTTAAATCCTCATCCTTGAACGTTTACACTCCGCCCGCGTTCCACCTTCTATCTGTAAAACAAAACCGCGCTAAACTTGGAAACGCCGTCGCGCGGGTCCGTAGCTCCGCCCCCCCGTGAAGGCGAGTGTCCGTTCATCTGCTCACAACGGCGGCGGCTTTGATGAACCCCAACGTCGTCCCCTCCGCTCGGCCTTTGATGGTTACCGACGGCGATCTGCAGGGCGCACAGAGAAAAACACGGGACAGGATTAGACACGGGGCGCTCATGCGTGTCGGCGTGGGGGGGGGGACTAGTTACTGCGAGAGGAAGTTAAGGGGTGCCACACACCCTGAGCCAAGGGGCGCTCAGTCACATGGGGCTAACCAAGAGGGACGGGCACAAATCCCATCTTTAATATCCCGAGCGGCTTTGAAGTGGCGCCGCGGGTCGTGAAAGGTGACGTGATGCGGTAACTGCATATTGTAATTAGAATAAATGCATAGAATATTGTAAATGTGTTTATTCGTTCATTCATAATCCAACAATAAAACAATATAAATGAATAAATATAAGATGTGAAAAGGACGTCTCGTAATTACTGGTTAAAAAAAAATGAAATAAACGCATAGAATATTTTGAATTTTGTTTTAATTAATCCAACAATAAAAATAAATAAATAAATATAAGATGTGATAAGGACATCTTGTAATTACTGTCAAAAATGTTTTTGAAATAAATGCATAGAATATTGTAAATTTAGTTTTTTTTATTAATCCAACAATAAAAATAAATAAAATAAGTAAATAAATAAATAATATAAATAAATAATATAGATAAATAATATAAACAAATAAAATAAATATTAACAGTAACAAAGAATGCAGAAAAAAAGAAAAAGTTACAATTAGCATTTATCTGGCATGTTTACACTGTAAATTTAATTACAGCTGTTCATGAATATTCACTGCCCCATCACGAATAAATACATTTAAAAAAAACATAAAAACAATGTACAAAACAAGCGAGAAATAGTAGATTTGGGCTAGCTAGCATAACATGGTTAGCGACTTCCTGATGGTAGCACTGTGATATGTGGCATGTATCAGTCATATTATCATAAGAGCGTTTACTCTCCAACGCAGCAGCAGACAAACACCTTCCACGCCTTCACCTGTGTCAACACTCAAGAGAAAAGAACTGCTTCACTCGCACGTTCACACCTTTGATTCCATGTTAAACTGGTCTTATAATTCTTAAGACTTTTGTAAATAGTACATTATACACAAGTAAGAGTAAAAAAAGAAACTGTGAAAGAGGTAAAGGGGGTATACCATGCAAATATAATGTAAATGCAGTTATCAGGGTGAAAAGGAGACCGCTGTGTGCTGTCTGCATCTAATTAAAGAGCAATTTATTTTTTCGCGAACAGGAAGTGCGTTACTAGCATGCTAATGTTTGTTAATATTAGGACGGTAAACTCTACACTGGCCTCTGAAAGTTATGAAATGCGGATAAAAGGACGCTAAAAATGCATTAAGTGAGAAATAAATTGAAAAAATAAGTGTAAATAATATGTTTAAAATGACCTAGTGCTGAGCTACGCCTTAACCCTAAACATGAATGAAAGTGAAACTACTCAGTACATTAAATACACCAACACTCAAACAACAGAATTCATAATCCCTTTGTGTTTTGGTGTTTTTCTTGGTTTGTGCAGCCGCCACAGCAGCCACAGCCGCCACAGCAGCCACTTTTGGTGCCGGGCCGTGGGAGAAGTGACTCTGGAAAGCAGCGTGCGGTCGCAGACGTATTGTCACGAGCATCAGGCGCTGCCATAGCGATGGGCCGGTCGTGTAGCAACACCCTTGACCTCACAACTCAGCGTGCCAAATAAGGCAAGGCAAATTTGGCGTGACTGTTTTGCGAGGCTGAGAGAAAACAGAGCGGAGAGAAAAGGCCACGCCGTAAAGGCCACATGAAGGACGACGTGCGAGTTCAATTCTGTCATTGAGAAAGAGACTTAGAATGAACAACAATGTCGTTTGGCTTCGTTCAGACCAATTTATAAGTCAAACGAATATTTTATCATAAGTAAATTAGACATAAAGGCATTTTTCCCCACCTTTGTGTACTCACTGTTTTACATCAAGGGGGGTGAAGTGTCTTGCCCAAGGACACAATGACACGAGAAGGGAATCGCGTTACCGCCTGTGCTACCGACCAAAATAATGGAGCTCTACGTAGCTAGGCAACTTATATTTTTTGCTGATTTCACTTGATCTGGTTCATACTTCTCATATATTTGTACAGGTTTTACATACGACTTTGCAGCTAATTGAGTTAATTCAAATTCAGTCATTTGCAATTGTCAATAAAAGCATGTGGTTTGGGGCGGAGTTTAGTCTTTCGGATGAAACGTTTCCGACAGTGTTTTATAAAGACATGTGTGTTCAGGAAATGTGTGTTTGAAGCCATTTTTATTTGTTTTTAATGAGATTGGGTTGAATATAGTGATTGATCAATACAATCTTTCTTTTTAATATACATATACATTTTTGTCATTTTGCCTGGGCCTATGTTCGAGGTTAAGATTAAATAAAATTTATTCCGGGAATGAATAAAAAAATTGCAAATAACTATCAATTTGAGTAATTTTATCCATTTGCATTAAAATGAAGCAAGATAAAAAAGCACTTTACATTCAGGTTTAGTTTTTATAGGAAAAGGTGAGCGGAAAAGACTTACTTTTGCGTCTAAAATCGTCACTTTTCTTTTAATAAAAACAAAATAAAAATAAAAAGTTTAAAAATTTAATTAGAAAAAAAAAATCTTCTAAAAAGGTCAAGATTATATATTTTTTAGTCTTTACAATAATATTGTGACCTAAATCATCACGATTATCGAGTCACCAGATAATCTTGACATACTTTCATTTTTTTTTAACCAAAACTAGGTTTACCATCGGCAGTACCACGATCACTCCGATACTAGACAATGAATCTGGTGAAGATAAGAATAGCAGTTACGATATACGATGCCAAACGGCCTTGTTCCGACCGGAGCGGGCCTCGGCGCTGGTGAAGGGGACTGAAGTGGAGCGGGGGTCACGATTGTGTTACAGAACAACACATCCGTCACTGGCTCCGGCTGACGGCCCCGACATGACCAGAGTGACCCGATACTGCGCCTACAAAAGAGCCTCCTGACACCGACCGGGACACAGCGGGTGACAGAGGTCGACGGTTCTGTGCCTGAAGTCATACAACTGATCAGATGCAGTCGCAGGGCGGGCGGGGCCAATATGACACACCTCCATTATCTTTTCACAGTTTTTGTTGCGATTTCAGTGCATACCGAAAAAAAGACTAAAAACAAAATGTTTCTATTGTTTTATCCATCTTTATCCGTACTGTCCCGTTAGCTTGCAGTAATGTCCCATTAGCTTGCAGTAATGTCCCGTTAGCTCGCAGTAATGTCCCGTTAGCTCGCAGTACTATCTCGTTAGCTCGAAGTACTGTCCCGTTAGTTTGTCCCGTTAGCTCGCAGTACTGTCCCGTTAGCTTGCAGTACTGTCCCGTTAGCTCGCAGTGCTGTCCTGTTAGTCTGTCCCGTTAGCTTGCAGTACTGTCCCGTTAGCTCGCAGTACTGTCCCGTTAGCTTGCAGTACTGTCCCGTTAGCTCGCAGTACTGTCCCGTAAGTCTGTCCCGTTAACTCGCAGTGCTGTCCCGTTAGCTCGCAGTACTGTCCCGTTAGCTCACAGTACTGTCCCGTTAGTCTGTTCCGTTAGCTTGCAGTACTGTCCCGTTAGCTCGCAGTACTGTCCCGTTAGCTCGCAGTACTGTCCCGTTAGCTCGCAGTAATGTCCCGTTAGCTCGCAGTGCTGTCCTGTTAGCTCGCAGTGCTGTCCCGTTAGCTCGCAGTACTGTCCCATTAGCTCGCAGTACTGTCCCGTTAGTCTGTCCTGTTAGCTTGCAGTGCTGTCCCGTTAGCTCGCACTACTGTCCCGTTAGCTCGCAGTACTGTCCCGTTAGCTTGCAGTACTGTCCCGTTAGCTCGCAGTACTGTCCCGTTAGCTCGCAGTACTGTCCCGTTAGCTCGCAGTACTGTCCCGTTAGCTTGCAGTACTGTCCCGTTAGCTCGCAGTACTGTCCCGTTAGCTCGCAGTACTGTCCCGTTAGCTCGCAGTACTGTCCCGTTAGCTCGCAATACTGTCCCGTTAGCTCGCAGTACTGTCCCGTTAGCTCGCAGTACTGTCCCGTTAGCTCGCAGTACTGTCCCGTTAGCTCGCAGTACTGTCCACCGGATACGCAGCCGTCTGAATAATGCATGGAGCTGACGTCACGCACGGCCTCATGTTGCCCACTGGCGCGCTCACCCGTCCTGAGACAGAGAGCGGGACCAGAGCCTCCTCATGGGTAATTCATCCCCCCCCCCCCACCCACCACCCCGCTGAGTCATGTCGTTCTGGAAGGGCCCGGACGAGGACAGAAAGGTGTTGAAGTTTAGGATTAAGGAGGCCAAATGGTCCAGCCTACTGATTGAGCCGTTTCCCTATAAAGAAGGAGACGACCAAATGTTAGTACTGGGTGAGTGTACTCGTGTACTTGTGTACTCGTGTACTCAAGAGGATTCTACTGTCTAGTGCTAAGAAAATTATTCATGGTGCAAAAATACTGCTTTCTACAATAAAAAAAAAACAATAAAAACGTCTTTTATTCCTTCTTACATTCCCGACCAAACCCACTCCCACATTACCGTTGTTACATAATCCCCTCCCTTTCATAGTCTGTGGAATGCACGCCCCATGTACCCTCTGAATCTTCTGCCAAGTGTCACGTTCTTTTAGCTATATTTCAGATTGCTCCGCACAATGGCCACATGACAGGGCGCGATTGGAGGCCGATATGATTTAGACCGGAGGAAACAGCTGTCAGCAACATGACCCAGACCGGCCCAGAGGAGGGAAAGCAGAGCCACATTCCTCCCATCATGCACCTGCTGCTGCTGCTGCTGCTGCTGCTGCTGCTGCTGTGATGGAGGAGCTGGGCTTCTGTGGTCTAACTGCTGTCAGCCTGGGGCCATTCCCACTGGTATCAGCTAACAGCACCCAAACAGCCTGATGGGCCCTGATGCGCCCTGTGGTGGATGTGCTGTGGTGGATGTGCTGTGGTGGAGGTGCTGTGATGGAGGTGGAGGTGCTGTAGTTGGGGGTGCTGTGGTGGAGGTGCTGTGGTGGTGGTGGTGCTGCTAGTTATAAAGCATTGTATTACCGTGAACCAGGAAGTGTTCACGTTCTAGTGATTGTTAGCAGTTTTCACAACGGAAAACTTTGCTCTGAAAGTTGTGAAAAGCACTTGTCAACTTGTTGCGGCGAATAATTTGGTTTACAATGGAATAGTTCTGTTGTCCACGGTTTTAAAACAGTAAAAATCTTGACTTGAATGAGCAAAACCCATAAAACGATCACCAGATTCAACATGTGTGATTTGCCCTCCGTCTTAGATCAGGGCGTGGCCAAACTCAAGGCTCACATTCGCCTTCTGCTGTTTGAGTGACGGAGGAGCTTTCAGCCCGAGGTCGTTCTCACTGCCGTCTGCCGGCCACGCCCACGGCCCTGCCCACACTCACCTGATGGTCGCTGCGGCGGTGGAGCGGGTCAACGTCGAGAGCCTTTGAAGAGTGCAATTGGAGGCCCCTCCCTGGAAAGACAAAGACAGAGTCAGGAGGACGCTTTCTGGCGTGGGATGTCGGTAATTGTCTGTCGTAATAAAAGAAAGATAGAGCGAGGCTTTGTGCTGGAAAGATGCAACACGATCGTGGACGGAACTCGCGAAGTCGAACGGGACGGAATCGCAGGGTCGCAAGAAGGGATGTCGCGATTATCAGGTTAATCGATAATCGTGATGAGTCAGCAAACTTTTCTGTTCAATATACAGCACAAAAAATAGATCTAAATGTAAAGAACTTCTGTTTTTGTCACATTTAACTTTATTTTATCTTTCAGAGAGTGTTTTTTTGTAAAGTCGGTCACAAACTTGAGGAACAGTGACATGTCAGACCACGGGAATTAAAGAAAATTAAAGATTTCACTTCTTTTTGGTCGAAATCTCAATAATCGTGAATAATCTCAAAACTAAAACTTGATATTGTGACATCCCTAGTTGCAAAAACCTCATTAAATGGCATCAAATCAAATGCTAAATCTATTATATCACCAATTACATTTAAATCTAACTTCTTAGCAAGCAAATCATCTCAATTTTAAGTCAATCTGTCGACAAAATTTGATAAAAATGCACCCACAACGCCAGATGACAATGAAACATCAGCGTTATAACTAGGCAGTGGCTAATTGTACTTGAAGGTCTCGTTGCGCAACCGTCATTCGTTTTCCCAGGTAAGTCTGATGAGTCATTTCCCCGCGGAGATTCCCCACCTCCAAACCCGTCACTTTCTTCGCCGTTGAACTCGACAGAGGCGTTTTAGCCGTGGACACGCCCCCCACGCTCCCAAACAAATAAAGCTCCTCCAAAGTCTTTCCACCGCCGCGGCCCGTGATCCCCCGTTGTTTGACTCCTACTTAAATTCTCTGAGGGTCACTGGGCTCATCCTGCTGCATCATCGTCGCCGCGGAGACGCTCGTTAGCAGGGCGCTTCTGCATGAGGCTCAGCGTGCGGACGTGTTTGTTTCTCGGAGCTCTGGACCCGGGTTAAATCTGGACCCGTTCGTGTTCGTATTGGCAAAGTGAAATCATCCCCGAGAGGGTGCGTTCCAGAAGTAAGATATTTGTTCAAATGGGACAAGACACGAGATGAGGTCCATGAGAACGAGAGGAATTCACAATTTTTGTTGTCATTGTAGCACTGCTTTTATAAACTACACCTTCTCAAAAAGTGTAACTAATCGAAAAATGTAAAAAATGTCACGAAATGTGCATAATCCCCAAACATGTGACGCATTAAGTGCAATCAATTAGCGCTGCACAATACTGGAAACAAATATCGCTTTTATGTACGGCAATACCAATGCTATAAATAATTAGAGACAAAAGAAAGACTCAATACAGAATATCGTCCTTCAAATATCCTATCAGCCTTTTTCAACGTAAAAAAACAAACACAAAGGCAGTACATTTCTGTCAAATGAAGAACCTTGATGTCGTGGCCAGTTCGTTGCAATATTAATTATTACAATGTAGTGAAACTCTACAACGCTTCATGCTGGTCTCAGAGTGCTTTAACATTTGGGTTTGTCGGGACTGTGAACGTACGTTGTTTAGGTGGATAAAATACTGTAAATATTAGTAAGGTCTGTCCCATGTCAATGTCATGTCAATGAGAAACACTGTGAAATGGAAGGAGAGAGTAGAAGAGGCTAGCTGGATGAATCCAAATGTGAAAATAATTCAGCTGGAAGTATATTGAATTTGACATTTTTTTAGAAACTTAGCCATTGGTCAACAGATTGGCCAGATTGGAGCTGTGGAAACTTCTAAAGCAGATTGAAGTTGACAGAAGTGTGGCCAATGTCAACTTGGCTCCAGATAAATTATTCAAAAGCTGTAACTACGTAAGTACACGTATATTCATGCATATGTCCAAGTTGATTTGTCTGTAAAATCCCAGGTAGAAGTAAAAACTAGGAAAAGCAAAAACAAAAGCCACTTCCTCATCAACCTCTACCAGCTGCTTTGTAGTAACTTATCACTCAGTCCTGGGCAAAACAGGATTTATCAAATATTTCTCACTGTTTCAATGTTTGAGACCTGTACTGGGTCAATAATTTACTATCTTGAGCATAAGAAAAGTAAAACAACACCAAAAATGGGGGGAGGGGGATCAACAAATACTGGGACAAAGGTAAGACCCCTGTGGAACACCCGATCTCAGTTTCCATTTAACAAATACAATGAGACCAAGATAAGACCCCTGTGGAACCCCATCTCAGTTTCCATTTAACAAATACAATGAGACCAAGATAAGACCCCTGTGGAACCCCATCTCAGTTTCCATTTAACAAATACAATTGAATCAAGATAAGACCCCTGTGGAACCCCATCTCAGTTTCCATTTAACAAATACAATTGAATCAAGATAAGAACCCTGTGGAACCCCATCTCAGTTTCCATTTAACAAATACAATTGAATCAAGATAAGACCCCTGTGGAACCCCATCTCAGTTTCCATTTAACAAATACAATGGGACCAAGATAAGAACCCTGTGGAACCCCATCTCAGTTTCCATTTAACAAATACAATTGAATCAAGATAAGACCCCTGTGGAACCCCATCTCAGTTTCCATTTAACAAATACAATGGGACCAAGATAAGAACCCTGTGGAACTCCATCTCAGTTTCCATTTAACAAATACAATTGAATCAAGATAAGACCCCTGTGGAACCCCATCTCAGTTTCCATTTAACAAATACAATGGGACCACGACAAGAACCCTGTGGAATCCCATCTCAGTTTCCATGTGTTTAGCTTGCAAATACGTGCAACTGTGAGACGTAATCATAAATTGTGTTCCACTGTTTTAGCGCGCGGAGGAAGTCCATATTGATTTAAGCTGCCTTCATAACAGTAAAGTCCCTATCACATTCTGTCTCCATTCATGAAACGAAAAGGCCATGTGTGAAACAAAAGGCTTAGCGTGGCTGCCACACAATAGACTTGTTCTCTCAACGTGAGATGTGAAATCAGTCCTGGGCAGATTATTACATGCACATGTTTGTCCGAGCGGTTAATTAAAATGGGGCTAAAGAACTAAAAAAATAAAACAACAAAAACATTGAAATTGACAAATGACATCCATCCCTCTTGCCTTTGGAGGTTTCTACTGTTACTGCTGAGATAAAGGTGAACTGTTAAATGTTTCTGATGGAGGGGCCGCAATCTGCTCCTCTCCATTGAGAAAAGTCATCTTATTCTGCCCCGCCCACTTTTGCCTCTTTTACCACGGATCGGCACTTCTGTTGTGTTAAGGGAAAGATCTTGCTGCTAAAATATGATATAAAGTTGATTGATTTGTCTAAAATGTGTTAATTTCAGCAATGCACCGATTCCCTGGGGGGCCATAAGTTACGAATATAAGCGGAAGGGGGGGACACAATTCATGGTAACACTCACGGTAACTTTGCCAGGAAAGTTCCACAGTATAAGTGGTAAAGTTTTACACTTTACCACAGCAACCATCTATCTCCGTGACCACAAGCAGATGGCGCTACTCGCTTTGTTCAGACGCCAAAGTGAAACTGGGATGGAACGAGAAAGTGCATCAGCTCTTAATGCCGGCTTTACAAGAGATAAAAAACAGACACAAACTTGCTTTTACAGGAAAAAAATTAATGTGTTAATTTGCCGGTACAAGAGTGAAGTCTGGTACCCCCGCTTTAATCTTACTCCTTACTCTACTCCTGACCGAGGTCCTGATTGTATTGAAGGATGGGTCAAATGCAGAGGACATGAACTCAATATGTCACATAAACAAACAAGGCAAGGTAAGGCAAGGCAAGTTTATTTGTAGAGCACATTTCATACACAAGGCAATTCAAAGTGCTTCACACAGCAGGAAAAATGCATTCAAATCACAAAGAAATTACAGAAATACAATAAAATTAACTAAATTAAAAATTATCAATCCAACTGATTTTATAAACTAATAAAATCACAAACAAAAGAGAAGAGTGCAAAGATAAAAATTAACTACAATAAAATTAACTAAATTAAAAATTATCAATCCAACTGATTTTCTAAACTAATAAAATCACAAACAAAAGAGAAGAGTGCAAAGAAAAAATCCTTTCAGTCATATGCGCAGCTAAACAAAACTGTTTTTAGCTTAGATTTGAACATTGTCAGAGTAGAAGCCTGTCTCACATCTTCAGGAAGACTGTTCCAGATTTTTTTAACAAAAATAGTCTGTAAAAATTTATTGCGCAAAAATGAGCTCAGTCTATACTGGCCAACACTTCTTTCAACAACTGGGCTCGAACAATGAAGAAAATTCAGTCTTTTTAATTTGTCTCCCCCAAAAACGTTTTGATGATATTGTCCTCTTTTCAATCGCCATGACATTTACCCATATGCTAATCACAAACATATTTCGCTAACGTCACATTTCTCCGGTTCCGCTTCTCTTTATGACCCAAACCTCATCATTCTTGAGCCCTCGAGCACAATGTAAGAAGTCATTTACCGCCGAGCGAGATCATCACTTCCCGCTCCGGTGGCTCCAATGGGCACACGATTCATAAACGTCGCTATATTAGGACGCCAATCATCTCTGGGCATCCAAGTCCTGATCGGAGAAGGTGCAATAGCAGCACTTTAGCGTCTCTTCAGTGGAATGGTTCAAGTGGAAATTCAAGATGTCGCTGTTGCTGTTGTTATGGGCAAAACTAAATGACCTACTTATGTATTTGATCAAATTATGGGTAATTGCCGTATCTTAAGAAAATCATACAATGTGACAAGTCGTTTGCCTTATTACAGCTCAGCAACTTTATTTCTGACTGTTTTGCAGCTAAAATCTGACATAAAGCAGGTCGATTTGTGGAAAATGTTTGATGTTCACGTGCTCCAACAAGTCAACAACGCATCGTTTCTCTGCTTGAAAACGGCTTTAGTTTGCGTAGAACTTATTTTCTGTCGCGATTGGCCGCCTTATGCAAAACAAGACGAGCAGAAAGGTGGACACAATTGGCGTCTGATCAATGGGTCGGGTCCACATGGGTCGGGTCGAAGGAAAAGTCAGGTTCCATTTCATACTTTCAATGAATATCTATGACATGAAAATAAACAAACATTTGGCTTTAGTGCTGTGCGTATGGCACCAACGCAAATATCAAGCTGCGAATCAAACCTGCAACTGACAGGTATAAGATGCACTTCCTGTCACCCGACTGCCACTGCCAGACGATCTCGGCCTCCGATCACGCCGTTCACATAAATGCAGCCTCTCTCCCCTCCAGCGGACGCGTTTGCCCCTTGCTAACCCATTTGTCCGTGCCTCTCATGGTTGAAATATTACAGATTTTCGTACAGCTTCAGACTGCCCTCGGGAATAATTTCTTACCCTCTTGGAAATGATTAACAGCGCGGCGCATTATGGGATTAAACGGCCAGGCTGCCAAATTCTGCCGTCACAAATCATGCAGTTAGCTTGCTCAGCGCCGCCACGACCCAACTACTTCACACTATATTTACCGTCATACATTTCAGAGGCAAAGTGGCTTGCCAAAATCCAAAAAGAGGCGTGTGACTTCGAGGTACACTGTGTAACTTTTCCCGATGGAGCGCGTCCTGCGTGTCGGCATTGACAGGTTATTGCTTTGTAGTGTTTCACAGTATCAAACTTGCAATTATGTCATATCTAGGTGTTTTTGTTGCTCAAAAATACCACAATAATAATAAAAATGGTCTAAATTGTGTAATACTAGTTCTGATAAGGCTCAAGATCATTCAGGAAAGGTCCAATTTTGTGTGATTTAGTTTTAAGTATCGATACTTGTTCAATACTTGTTTGATACATCTTCAATACTTGTTCGATACTTGATCAATACTTGTTTGATTCTTGTTCAATACATGTTCAATACTTGTTTGATACTTGTTCGATACTTGATCAATATTTGTTTGATTCTTATTCAATACATGTTCAATATTTGTTCAATACTTGTTCAATATTTGTTCAATACTTGTTCGATACTTGTTCAATACTTGTTCGATACTTGTTCAATACTTGTTCGATACTTGTTCAATACTTGTTCAATACTTGTTCAATACTTGTTCAATACATGTTCAATACTTGTTCAATACATGTTCAATACTTGTTCGATACTTGTTCAATACTTGTTCAATACTTGTTCAATACTTGTTCGATACTTGTTCAATACTTGTTCAATACTTGTTCAATACATGTTCAATACTTGTTCGATACTTGTTCAATACTTGTTTCGATACTTGTTCGATACTTTTTCAATACTTGATCAATACTTGTTTGATTCTTGTTCAATAAATGTTCAATACTTGTTTGATACTTGTTCAACACATGTTCAATACATGTTCAATACATGTTCGATACTTGTTCAATACTTGTTTGATACATCTTCAATACTTGTTCGATACTTGATCAATACTTGTTTGATTCTTGTTCAATACATGTTCAATACTTGTTTGATTCTTGTTCAATACATGTTCAATATTTGTTCAATACTTGTTCGATACTTGTTCAATACTTGTTTAATACATGTTCAATACATGTTCAATACATGTTCAATACTTGTTCGATACTTGTTCGATACTTGTTCGATACTTGTTCGATACTTGTTCAATACTTGTTCGATACTTGTTCAATACTTGTTCAATACTTGTTCAATACATGTTCAATACTTGTTCGATACTTGTTCGATACTTGGTCAATACTTGTTCAATACTTGTTCGATACTTGTTCAATACTTGTTCAATACATGTTCAATACATGTTCAATACATGTTCGATACTTGTTCAATACTTGTTCAATACTTGTTCAATACAAGTTCGATACTTGTTCAATACTTGTTCAATACTTGTTCAATACATGTTCAATACTTGTTCGATACTTGTTCAATACTTGTTTCGATACTTGTTCGATACTTTTTCAATACTTGATCAATACTTGTTTGATACTTGTTCAACACATGTTCAATACATGTTCAATGCATGTTCGATACCTGTTCAATACTTGTTCAATACATGATCAATACTTGTTCAATACTTGTTCAATACTTGTTCAATACATGTTCGATACTTGTTCGATACTTGTTCAATACTTGTTTCGATACTTGTTCGATACTTTTTCAATACTTGATCAATACTTGTTTGATTCTTGTTCAATACATGTTCAATACTTGTTTGATTCTTGTTCAATACATGTTCAATATTTGTTCAATACTTGTTCGATACTTGTTCAATACTTGTTTAATACATGTTCAATACATGTTCAATACTTGTTCAATACATGTTCAATACTTGTTCGATACTTGGTCAATACTTGTTCAATACTTGTTCAATACTTGTTCGATACTTTTTCAATACTTGATCAATACTTGTTCAATACTTGTTCAACACATGTTCAATACATGTTCAATACATGTTCGATACTTGTTCAATACTTGTTCAATACTTGTTCGATACTTGTTCGATACTTGTTCAATACTTGTTCAATACATGTTCAATACATGTTCAATACTTGTTCAAAACTTGTTCAATACTTGTTCAATACTTTTTCAATACTTGATCAATACTTGTTTGATTCTTGTTCAATACATGTTCAATACTTGTTTGATACTTGTTCGATACTTGTATGATAGTTGATCAATACTTGTTTGATTCTTGTTCAACACATGTTCAATACATGTTCAATACATGTTCAATACATGTTCGATACTTGTTCGATACTTGTTCGATACTTGTTCGATACTTGTTCGATACTTGTTCAATACTTGTTCAATACATGTTCAATACTTGTTCGATACTTGTTCGATACTTGTTCGATACTTGTTCGATACTTGTTCAATACTTGTTCAATACTTGTTCAATACATGTTCAATACTTGTTCGATACTTGCTCAATACTTGTTCGATACTTGTTCAATACTTGTTCGATACTTGTTCAATACTTGTTCAATACATGTTCAATACTTGTTCGATACTTGTTCAATACTTGTTCGATACTTGTTCAATACTTGTTCGATACTTGTTCAATACTTGTTCAATACATGTTCAATACTTGTTCGATACTTGTTCAATACTTGTTCGATACTTGTTCAATACTTGTTCAATACATGTTCAATACTTGTTCGATACTTGTTCAATACTTGTTCGATACTTGGTCAATACTTGTTCAATACATGTTCAATACATGTTCAATACATGTTCAATACTTGCCATGGATTAACCGTGAACTGAAGGCTCTGCTGAAGGAGAAGAAGAGAGCCTTCAGGTCAGGGAACAAGGAGGAGCTGAGGACTGTGCAGAAGGAGCTGAGGAGGAAGATCAGGCAGGCTGAGGCCGGCTACAAGAGGAGGATGGAGGAGCAGCTGCAGCAAAAGAACATTCAGGGAGTGTGGAGGAGCCTGAAAACCATCTCGGGCTTCAAAATCCCCCCTGCCCAGACAGAGGGGGATCTACAGTGGGTGAATGATTTAAATGCTCACTTCTTGAGGTTTGATCGGTCACCCGCCCCTCCCCCTGCACAGCTGCATGCTCCCTCTTCCACAGCTGGACAATGCCCTGCATCTGTTCCTCTTCGCTTATCTGCCCTGGACCATCAGCTCCCCACTTCGCCTGGACTCACCCATCCCCCCAGCACACGGTCCCCCTGCCAACCACTGACTGTCACAGCAGCACAGGTGAGGAGTGAGCTGAAGAGGATTAAAGTGAGGAAGGCAGCAGGACCTGATGGCATCAGCCCCAGGCTCCTTAAGTCCTGCGCAGATGAACTGTGTGGAGTTATGGAGCATGTCTTCAACATGAGCCTGAAGCTGAGGGTGGTACCACAGGTCTGGAAGACCTCCTGTCTGGTACCTGTGCCTAAGACACCGCGCCCCAAAGACCTCAACAGCTTCAGGCCAGTGGCTCTCACGTCCCACCTGATGAAGACACTGGAGCGGCTAGTCCTGGACCACCTCCGCTCCACCGTGAGCTCAGCCATGGACCCGCTGCAGTTTGCATATCGGTCTGGCATCGGAGTGGAGGACGCCGTCATCTCCCTGCTGCACCGCTCTCTCTCTCACCTGGAAAAGCCTGGCAGCCCTGTGAGGATCCTGTTCTTCGATCTCTCCAGTGCCTTCAACACCATCCAGCCGCTGCTCCTGAGGGACAAGCTGGAGACGGCTGGTGTGGAGTATGACCTGGCAGAGTGGATCCTGGACTACCTCACAGACCGACCCCAGTTTGTGAGAGCCCGGAACTGTGTGTCTGACACTCGGACCTGCAGTGTGGGGGCGCCCCAGGGCACTGTCCTCGCGCCCTTTCTCTTCACCCTTTACACTGCAGACTTCAGACATGACACGGACAGCTGTGTCCTGCAGAAGTTCTCTGACGACTCTGCCATCATCGGACTCATCACGGACGACGATGACGCGGAATACAGAGGACTGGCGCAGGACTTTGTGGACTGGTGTCAGCGGAACCACCTCCTCATCAACGCGGGGAAGACCAAGGAGATGGTGGTGGATTTCCGCAGACGCCACCCCACTGCCCCCTCACCAGTGAACATCCAGGGACGGGACATTGAGAGAGTGGACTCATACAAGTACCTGGGTGTTCATCTGAACCACAAACTGGACTGGACTCATAACACAGACGCACTGTACAGGAAGAGCCAGAGTCGGCTCTACCTCCTGAGGAGACTCAGGTCTTTTGGAGTGACAGGGCCACTCCTGAAGACCTTCTACGACTCTGTGGTGGCATCAGCCCTCCTGTACGGTGTGGCCTGCTGGAGCAGCAGCATCACAGAGAGGGAGAGGAAGAGGCTGGACAGAGTCATCAAGAAGTCCAGCTCCGTCCTGGGCTGTGCTCTGGACTCGGTGCAGGAGGTGGGGGACAGGAGGGTCCTGGCTAGATTCACATCTATGCTGGACCATGAGTGTCACCCCCTGCAGGACACTCTCTCTGCTCTGGAGAGCAGCTTCAGTGAGAGACTGATCCACCCTCGATGTGCGAAGGAAAGGTTCCGTAGGTCTTTCCTTCCTGCTGCTGTCAGACTTTATAACAAAAACTGTTAGTACTGAACACTCGCAATACTGACCTAACCTAATACGGATGTGCAATTCTGTCATATGTGCAATTGCTGTTGGAATTCATGTGCAATTCATGTGCAATTACTGTGAAATTCATGTGCAATCTATGTGCTGTCGTGACACATATTCATGTGCAATTACTGTCGTGATCACATGCAATGGTATTTATGTATTTATTTATTTATTTGTCTATGGGAGTTTTTATTTATTTATAGGAGATCTTCTACTGAAAGTGTTTTTCAGACTTCCTATAAGTGATCTGTTCTTCTGTATCTACCTCTGTATCTACCTGCGTTGCACCAATGAAATTTCCCCATGTGGGACAATAAAGGAATATCTTATCTTATCTTATCTTATCTTAATACTTGTTCGATACTTGTTCAATACTTGTTCGATACTTGTTCAATACTTGTTCGATACTTGTTCAATACTTGTTCAATACATGTTCAATACTTGTTCAATACTTGTTCGATACTTGTTCGATACTTGTTCAATACTTGTTCGATACTTGTTCAATACTTGTTCAATACATGTTCAAAACTTGTTCGATACTTGTTCAATACTTGTTCAATACATGTTCAATACTTGTTCGATACTTGTTCAATACTTGTTCAATACATGTTCAATACTTGTTCGATACTTGGTCAATACTTGTTCAATACTTGGTCAATACTTGTTCGATACTTGGTCAATACTTGTTCAATACATGTTCAATACTTGTTCGATACTTGGTCAATACTTGTTCAATACTTGTTCAATACTTGTTCGATACTTGTTCGATACTTCAACATTACAGGCAAAGCAGTGAAGACAAGCAGGCACTGAACAGTTACATCGTGAATACTCAGGTCACAATATCATCGTACGAACCCAAAAAATAATAATCGTGACAATTTCAGAAGGAAAATTAAATTTAATTCTTCAATATACAGCACAAAAAAATAGACCTAAATGTAAGTAAAAGTTTTCATCTGGCCGTTTTTGTCACATTTAACATTATTCTTGTAGTTTTTGCCCGACCACACGCCTCATAATCACACAGCCCCTCTCGGCAGATTACCGTAAGTCCTCTAATAGCCGCCTGTGTCTCGACTGAGGTTGTCAGACTTTACAGATTACAGCCGGCAGCTCCCAATCCCAACGACCGTTTTGGTGGGCGAATATGAAAGAGCGCCCGAGCCGTGGGGCGGGGCACATCGGGCTTGTTTACCCGCGCGCCGCCGTGGCAGGGATCGCGGCTAATCGCACGGGCTTTTGCCAGCGCAGTATCCTTGCTGCCCGGGCAGGGACACGCCTCTGGGCGGGGACACGCCTCTGGGCAGGGACACGCCTCTCATTCAAATGTGCACAGGTGCTTTCCAAAGCAATAACACATGTCTGTTGACATAAGACGTACAATGACACGTGTTACTGCAGCGTCCGAAGGGTTTATGTCTTAGGCAGTCTCGATTTAGCACATTTGTTTGTTTGTTTGTTTGTTTGTTTGTTAGCGGCGCGTTTGATTTTTAGAAGAACAAATCAGAATCAGAATCAGAAAAGGCTTATTGCCATTGTCCATGAACAGAATTCACAAACAGGACCTTGTCCTGGTGATTCGGTGCAATACAAAACAATGAACAATGAATAAGTCAAAAGAGAAACAATTTAAATCTACTCTGGGATAAAAATAACAACAAGCTATAAGATAAAAAGATAGGCTAAAAATAGGCTTAATATGTACACAAATTTACATTTGTACAGATTTACATATGTAATGCTGAACGTGAACAGTGAGTGGTTAAAGTAACAGTGTTTAAGAAGTGTTCATATGTCCAACTGTAGAGGGAAAGAAACTGTTCTTGTGGCGGGAGGTTCTGGTCCGGATGGACCGGGGCCTCCTGCCTGAGGGAGTGGCCTCCTGCCTGAGGGGACGGGCCTCCTGCCTGAGGGGAAGGGCCTCCTGCCTGAGGGGAAGGGCCTCCTGCCTGAGGGAGTGGCCTCCTGCCTGAGGGGACGGGCCTCCTGCCTGAGGGGAAGGGCCTCCTGCCTGAGGGGAAGGGCCTCCTGCCTGAGGGAGTGGCCTCCTGCCTGAGGGGAGGGGCCTCCTGCCTGAGGGGAGTGGCTCAAATAGTCCATGTCCAGGGTGAGATGGTCCCAGGGCCCTGGAGACGTACAGGTCCTGCAGAGATGGAAGTCTGCAGCCAATCACCTCCTCAGCAGAGCACACAATCCGCTGTAGTCTATGTTTGTCCCTGGCTGTGGCTCCAGCGTACCACACGGTGATGGAGGAGGTGATGGAGGAGGTGATGGAGGAGGTGAGGATGGATTCAATGATGGCCGTGTAGAATTGCACCATCATCTGCATCAGTTTTACGGAGTCGTGACTGCAGCAGTTTGTGTACAGAGAGAAGAGCAGAGGAGAAAGTACACAGCCCTGTGGAGCTCCTGTGTTGATAGTGCGAGTGTCTGAGACATTCTTCCCCAACCGCATGCACTGCCTCCGTCAGGAAGTCAGTGCTCCCGCTGCAGGTGGAGTCATGAAGTCAGTGCTCCCGCTGCAGGTGGAGTCATGAAGTCAGTGCTCCCGCTGCAGGTGGAGTCATGAAGTCAGTGCTCCCCCTGCAGGTGGAGTCATGAAGTCAGTGCTCCCGCTGCAGGTGGAGTCATGAAGTCAGTGCTCCCGCTGCAGGTGGAGTCATGAAGTCAGTGCTCCCGCTGCAGGTGGAGTCATGAAGTCAGTGCTCCCCCTGCAGGTGGAGTCATGAAGTCAGTGCTCCCGCTGCAGGTGGAGTCATGAAGTCAGTGCTCCCGCTGCAGGTGGAGTCATGAAGTCAGTGCTCCCGCTGCAGGTGGAGTCATGAAGTCAGTGCTCCCCCTGCAGGTGGAGTCATGAAGTCAGTGCTCCCGCTGCAGGTGGAGTCATGAAGTCAGTGCTCCCCCTGCAGGTTGAAGTCAGTGCTCCCGCTGCAGGTGGAGTCATGAAGTCAGTGCTCCCCCTGCAGGTGGAGTCATGAAGTCAGTGCTCCCGCTGCAGGTGGAGTCATGAAGTCAGTGCTCCCGCTGCAGGTGGAGTCATGAAGTCAGTGCTCCCGCTGCAGGTGGACCCCTGCAGGTGGAGTCATGAAGTCAGTGCTCCCGCTGCAGGTGGACCCCTGCAGGTGGAGTCATGAAGTCAGTGCTCCCGCTGCAGGTGGAGTCATGAAGTCAGTGCTCCCCCTGCAGGTGGAGTCATGAAGTCAGTGCTCCCGCTGCAGGTGGAGTCATGAAGTCAGTGCTCCCCCTGCAGGTGGAGTCATGAAGTCAGTGCTCCCCCTGCAGGTGGAGTCATGAAGTCAGTGCTCCCCCTGCAGGTGGAGTCATGAAGTCAGTGCTCCCCCTGCAGGTGGAGTCATGAAGTCAGTGCTCCCCCTGCAGGTGGAGTCATGAAGTCAGTGCTCCCCCTGCAGGTGGAGTCGGGCACATTAAGCTGGGAGAGCCTGTCCTGGAGCAGAGCAGGAGGTGGTGTTGAATGCAGAGCTGAAGTCACAAACAGGATCCTGACGTAGGTTCCCGGGGAGTTAATTATACCTGTTATTATTGCTTATTGAATCTATGCCACAGCAAATGTGCCGTGATCAAAGCTAAAGGCGCGCCTACTTTTCCATGACCACGACTTTAACGTTTCTCTTTTCATCACTCAACAACAAATTGTCAATCGATTCCACAAGCACAGTTTGCATGACCACAATCGATAACTAAAAACACTTTATGAACAAAGTTGTCAACCTTTTCCCAAATGCCCAACTTTAATTCGCATTGTTCAACCAGACCACAGGAGGCGCTGTTCTCAGTCAATAGCTCGCTTCACCCCAATGATGAACTATAAAAAGTCTATTCTGTCCGCGAGCTGCTAATAAAAGCCACAAAGGGGTGGAAAGGTTGAGCGGCTGAAACAAAAGCCACCGCGGCGAGGTAACGGAGAAGCAGTTCTCACCCGGACTGTGTTTGGGCCTTTGTTCCCGGGCGATGAACAAAGGCGTCTGGCCCGCGGCAGCTCCTCGGGCACCGGGCCTCTGATCGTCGTCCCGGCAACCCGAGAAGCCAACGAGAGCTGCTGTGGGCTAACGTCCACTCAGCCTCGCCCTGCTACTGTAAGTGGCTCTGAGTGGAGACGGGGGGGAGGAAGGTCGAGGAGCCGAGTCTGCGCCGTGGTAAAAAAGCAGTTTCCTAAAAATAAACAGACCGGCGATCAATCGGGATATTAACGTAAAAGATTTCATTTCCAAAGACACGATGCATTATAGTTACTTGCCCCAGTTGACGAAAACAATTGATCGTATCTGTCATTTCAATCGTATTTGGCGCAGATTGGCAACCTCGCGTCCGTAAGTCGAGGTCGCGGCAGTCGTGGCTATAAGCTACGGCATGAAGCTAACGCACGACTTTGCCCAAAAAAAAGGTTGTATCGCGATCTTCTCAACGTCAGATCTCGATGAACGACAAGCGATTTATGGACTGAAAAACCAACGCGCCGGAGATCTCGCGAACTGCTCCGCCGAGATGTCGCCGGACTGGGAAATTTGAAACCGGGTGTTTTTGTAAGGCTCGTAAACCGGTTTAAAGGAGCTAACGCGGACGAAGCTAAACACAACTCCGCGTATGTTTGTCGCGTGTTTTTTATAGCACGGTTAAAAGCTCCAAAAAGTAAACGTCCTTTCAAATACACATAGAGCTTTCAAGAGGTACAGAAAAGTCACCTGTTTCTTTAGAACGTGGAGGCCGACCAATAGGAGGAGTGGGCGGGGCAAAGTGTTGCGCATAGAGCCACATTAAACAGAACATTTCCTGCGTTTTGACATGACGATCCGAGAGAAGATGAGGATATTCCCAAACCATTACGCGAAAATAACGACCCTGTTGCGAAGTCCTCAAACAATTATTTAAGCGAACCAAATGTTTATCTGCACGTGGACTTCAGTCAGATCCGTGAAGCCTCTTGTGAAGCCTCTCGTGAAGCCTCTCGCGAAGCCTCTCGCGAAGCCTCTCGCGAAGCCATCGCAGACGGAGTAAAGTGAGGGTTATCTGCGCTTAACAACAGGGGACAATTAGAGCCGGCGTTTAGGTGGCCATAGAAACAAAAGCTGGCAAACATGGAATGCAAACATGTTTACCTGCCGGCGTTTGCCCAAGGGCACGGCGGCACTGCAGGGCTCATTAGAATAAAGTGCTATAGAAATTGCCCCTTTACGGTCCGGGGGTCGCGTCGCAGTTCACGCTAAACAAACAATAACAACAATAGCTTATTGTGGACGAGGTTAAAAAGTAATAGTTTTACCACAGTCGTCGGAGGGTTGTCAAATGTCACGTTCGATCGCCGTAACGGGCCTGATCTGAGATGAGGCGAAGCAACTGATTCATTATTTATGTGGGATTTGGATTTTTGGATCTAGTATTTCCTGCAGGTTTGGACAATGTGCTTTTGTCACGATACAAAAGATACGATATGTAAAACAAGATGTACTGCAATACTTTACACAAAATGAACTGAAGAAAAAGTTTGTTTGGACAGTGCAAGTATTATGGTTCATTTACCCAGAAATAATGTTTCAAAATGTTATAAATGCATGACTGGGGTTGTATGAAGGTTATTTTGTTTTTTTTTATTACAAAAGCCTTTTATTTTACACTGAATTTATGTATTTGATTTATGTGAGCAATCTTTTTTAACATCCAATCAAGTGAAAATATTAATTGAATATGAATATGGTGGGGGGGAATCTGTGTGAAAATATTATTGTATTATTTCCCAATGAGTTTTTAAATCATTGTATTTTTTTAAACAGATTTTTCACATTACTTTCATATTCAATTAATATTTTTACGTGATTTGATGTTTAAAAAATTCAGTTCACATCATTTAAATGCAAAACATAGAATTACATAAATTAAGTGTAAAATAAAAACACAAAATAACCTTCATAGGGTTGTGCTGCCATCTCTCTTTCTCTCTCTCCTTTTTTTCATTTGTATTTTTCTTAACGATAAAGCGTAAAACACATACTTTGAGGACGTACAACTACAGTAGGTGGCGGTGCAGGACCTCTGTGTGGAGTTTGCATGTTCTCCCCATGTCTGCGTAAGTCTGCACTAAAACAGTTATGAACGTGTGCTGTCCTGACCAAATAAATATGAAATAAATGTACATATAACATAAACCCACATAAACTTTCATGAAATTTCCCCATGTGGGACAATAAAGGAATATCTTATCTTATCTTTACAGTATTTGATCATATCAAGTTCAGTTTAAGAACTTGATATGATCAAATACTGTAAAGTTTATGTGGGTTTAACTGCAGCTTCATTACATATAAGATGTCATTAAAGTATTATATGATATGATACTGTGTGTGCTGATATATTGTAAAATAATACAATACATATAATGTCCCAGCTCTATTTTGTAGAATTCACTTATTCACAGTTACCGTGCAAACACACTGCAGCACAGCACGACTCTTCTGTCCAAACGCATCCATAGTTTCCAGTCATGTCACGATTTTAGTGTAAAAGTTATTGTGAGAATAAACATTCTAATGATTATTCACAATAATTGACATCACGACCAAAACAACAATAAAATCCAGAATTTTCTTTCCTTCTTATTCTCTGAACCTCTCAACATGTGATCCGCTTTATCAAATCAAACTTTATCAATGATTATTTGACACAAATGGCAAGATTAAAAAAGCACTCTACATTTACTTTTTTCAGGAAACTCTGCGCAGAAAGCACTTCTGAAATCATCACATTTCTTTTAAGTGAACTAAAAAAACAAAAAAGGCCTAGAAATCGAGCGCGAAGCGCTCGCCCACTTCCAAACACTCACTAACGCACTCCTTCACTCATGCACGCCCCGTGCATACTAATTAGTAGTAGGAAAATGGAACATTACCGTTGTAAACGGGCGAAGCCCGTGCAAAAGTGCTCACTAAACGAGCACTTTACATTGAGATGACGACCGTTTCGCGGTCCCCATATAAAGCACTCATTTGCGCTAAGTAGCTCACGAATACGTTCCCCATCTCTTGCATGTTCCGTGCATATAAGCATGTAATGCAGAAATTGAACATTATTACTGTATAGAGGGCCAAAAACACAAAGTGGGCGGAGCCCACTCAAAATTAACGAAAGTACCCGTCAGTGACCAGGGACCCACACCATGAGGTAGGAAAGCGCGAGCGCTTTCCGAAAATGTATAGTTTATGATATTTGAAAAATGGGAAACATTGTTTTCGCATCTTCTTCTTCTTCTTCTTCTTCTTCTTCTTCTTCTTCTTCTTCTTCTTCTTCTTCTTCTTCTTCTTCTTCTTCTTCTTCTTCTTCTTCTTCTTCTTCTTCTTCTTCTTCTTCTTCTTCTTCTTCTTCTTCTTCTTCTTCTTCTTCTTCTTCTTCTTCTTCTTCTTCTTCTTCTTCTTCTTCTTCTTCTTCTTCTTCTTCTTCTTCTTCTTCTTCTTCTTCTTCTTCTTCTTCTTCTTCTTCTTCTTCTTCTTCTTCTTCTTCTTCTTCTTCTTCTTCTTCTTCTTCTTCTTCTTCTTCTTCTTCTTCTTCTCGGGACCAACCCCCCTATTTTTCACCCAGTGAACATTGACGAAAAGTCACAAAAATGTTCACACCTCTAAAAATCGTGCCTCTCTACATTCTGGCTATTTCCCTTTTCTAAAATAAAAAAATTGGCGCGTCAGCGCCCCCAAATGTACCAAAAATGCATTGAGAGATTGGAAATGACCCAAAAAAAATCTGATCGTAGAATCATGAAATTTGGCGCAGAGGTAGATGGTGACAAGAGAAGTAAAAAATATTATTTCGGCAACGCCGTCCGCCCAACCAGATGTCGGCCATATTGCTTCAAAAATGGCTAAACATGACTTCGGAGTTTTTCCAAACGTCGTACTTTTACGAACTCCTCCCAGGGCGTTGGCCCTAAAAAGCTGAAATTTGGTGAAAATGCTACTGAGGAGTGGGACATCAAAAGTTATCCAAATTACATTGATACCTGTCACGGTCTCTGTGCGGCGAAGCCGCAAACCGTAGCTAGAATTTCAGAAATCTCCCATATTTAAAATTTCTGCCGTTTGCGCAGATAAAGTCCGAATTGCGTCAAATTAGAATCAGTTGTTAAACTCTTTGCCCTAAACCTACTTGAAGTGAAATAAATTCATTTGGCGCCACAGCGCCCCCTACAGATTTTATATGGAGGTTAAATGTTTAGTTTTGCGAAATTATATGAAATTTGACACACAACTCAATTTTGGCATCCCCATCAAAAAAGTCAATGAGACCCATGTCATAATTGTTATGGCGTTGCCGTAACGATGACCGAAACCTCCCATGTTATTCCAATGGGGAAATCGCCAGAACATGTTTACACTTTAGACTTTCACAAACTCCTCCCAGGGCTTTAGCCCTATTAACCTGAAATTTGGTGAGACTCATCTTCAGGGGTGGACCATCAAAAGTTATCCACATTTTTATTCAAAGAGTCACGGTGTCTGTGCGGCAAAGCCGCACATTTTGCCAAGAATTCAAAATAAAATTGCTTTTTGATGGTAAAACAAAGGGGAGAAGATGTGACAGCGTCACAGATTCAGCAGTAGGCGTAATAAAAGGACAATTGGGGCGCGTTAGCGCCCCCTCCTCTTGCGGCGTGGCGGCGGCGGCGTGGCGGCGTGGCGAGGGCCGATCATTGCCGCTTGCGGCTATATTTTATTATTATGATTATTATTTAAATTCCCCCCCACTTTTCTATTATCCACTAAACATGAATAAACACCCCAGGTCTTGCCCATCTATAAAAGTCACGACTGGTGTTCATGTGTTCTTACTGCCAGCGGAGTCACCTCTTCACAGATCTGACCTGTAATTTGGCCTGGTGGCGTCATCTCCACGGTGATCGATAGTTGTATTCATGTTCGTCTGGGCAAAGTGGAAATAAAAATCTATTCATGACCTCATCCCTGTGATAAAAATGGGCTTATTTTGGTCATATTGTCATAACGTGATTGGCTTAGACAGTTCTTCCCACCCTCTTCTCCTATTGGCTAGTCTTTGCAAGGCTCAGAGTGAGTGACAGCTGGATGTAAACAATCACAGTGAACTATGTCTTTAATACCCCTCAAAGGCAAGAGAAAAATACAAAGTGTACATTAATCATGATAAAAAATAAATTATAATATTGTTTGGTTTTTTCATAACACACAACCCTAATTTAATGCCACACTCTGGAATACACCCACACATCTCCATGGAAACAAGCAGGAGGGAAATAAGACTGAATCTCCAAAATGTTATAGTATTTTTGTAAACTTTATTGTTGGGAATTGTGTCCTCTGCATTTGACCCATTCTGCAACAAGTGCTGCTGAGCAATAACAACAACAGACAGAGAACAACACAAACATGAGACAAATAGCGGGACAAATGTATATTCTATTTTAATATTATAAAAGTTATTTCAGTTCACTCCTGTCATCCATTGTCTTATTTTTGATGCGGTCAAAAGAACATTCCACACAGGTATCCATCAATCATGTCCATTGTTGGTGTTTTGTGTCGTAGTTTAAAACTCAAATGCATTAATCGCACACGGGGTCTAACTACAGCAGCTGAAGGACCGTATTTTCTGGACTATAAGACGCACTTTTTTTCATAGTTTTGGCCGGTGTGCGACTTATACTCCAGAGCGACTGTGATGTGATATTATTCGTTATTTTCACACTGACAACCACAAGAGGGCGCTCTAGGCCCTAAGCGACGCAGAAGAAGAATCTGCACTTCCTCTTCCTCTGGAGTTTGTGGAGTTGTTTAGAAGTGACACAGAGGAAGAAGAATTCAGTGGATTTAGTGATTTGGGGTAAAACTGATGCTTTGGTAAACTTGTTAGCATGTTCTTTATGCTATAGTTATCTGAATAACTGTTAATATGTTACGTTAACATACCAGACACTTACCACAGTTCTGTCTGTGCCTCATGTAGCTGAAGGTGTTAGCGTTAGCATACGTACACCTATTCACCATGTTCTCTCATCTGTTATTATTTTAAACTGCATTTCAAGATGAAATGTCTGTTCTTGGTCTTGGATTTGATCAAATAAATGTTCCCAAAAAAATGCGACTTATACTCCAGTGCAACTTATATATGTTTTTTTCTTCTCTATTATGCATATTTTGACTTTGATTTGTACTCCGGAGCGACTTATAGTCCCGAAAATATGGTATGCGCTCACTCTGGACGCTGTAGGTTGACGGCGGAAGACGGAGCGCCCCGAAACCAACCCAGACGCAGGTAGAACACGCAAACGCCGCGCTAAAACCTTCTCAATTCCCCCGTGGGTTTGCGAGCGTCGACGACCACCTCTAGGCCAAACTGGCGTCCGAAAGCTGCGACGCGGCGAACGAGCCACTCGACTTGAGGTTCCAAACACTATTCAGCCCCCGTGACCGCCTCCCACACAAATAAATCAAAGAGCGCCCCACAAGATCGTCTCCTCGGGGGTGACGTCAGAGCGGTGAGTTTTCCGTGTTAAGTCTCGGCCTCCAGAGCAACCGGGTGGTAACAGCGTCCCCCCCCACAGACCCCAGACCTGACCGGGACAAGCCCCTTCTCTGCCGCGCCATTGTTCCCCGTCACTTTGAATGGATCGCCCTCTAATTCATCAGGCGTCAAGGGGCAGTGTACAAAAGACAAGGAAGCCAACGCTGTAAAAGGGGCTCAACAAAACCCCCCGAAACCGAGGGGAAAAGTCAGTTTAAACGGGTTCAGATGCGTCGAGGAGATTGGGGATGGGACCTGACGACAACAACAACAACAACAACTACTACTACAATAACTACAACAACTACATCAACTACAACAACAACTACATCAACTACATCAACTACATCAACTACATCAACTACATCAACTACATCGACAACTACAAAACCAAAAACTACATCAACTACAACAACTACAACGACAGCTACAACACCAACAACAACTACAACGACTACATCAGCAACTACAACAACTACAACTACAACAGCAACAACAACTACATCAACTACATCAGCAACTACAACAACAACAACAACATCAACAACAACAACAACAACATCAACTACAACAACAACATAAACTACAACAACAACAACAACATAAACTACAACAACAACATCAACAACAACTACAACAAAAACAACAACAACTACAACAACAACAACTACATCAACTACAACAACATCAACTACAACAACATAAACTACAACAACAACAACTACTACATCAACTACAACAACAACAACAACTACATCAACTACAACTACATCAACAACTACAACAACTACAACCACAACAACTACATCAACAATTACAACAACAACAACAACAACAACAACTACATCAACTACAACAACAACAACTACATCGACAACTACAAAACCAAAAACTACATCAACTACAACAACTACAACTACAACAACAACATCAACTACAACAACTACAACAACAACTACAACAACTACATCGACAACTACAAAACCAAAAACTACATCAACTACAACAACTACAACGACAACTACAACAGCAAGCAGCAATTGTTCCACGATCAGAGGAGAGGACGGGAAACTCCAAATAGAAGTATATAGGAAACCTACACACACGGACCAGTATCTGCTCTTTGGTTCCAACCACCCACTACAGCACAAGCTGGGTGTGATCAGAACCTTACAACACAGAGCTCAAGGTGTGCCCACCAGCTCAGAGGGCAAGAAGAAAGAGGAAAAACATGTCCGAAATGCCCTCTCAGCCTGTGGTTACCCCGCTTGGGCTCTCAACAGAGTGAAGAGAACCAAGAAGCAGGACAAAAGGGAAACTGAACAGAGAAGGAAGGGTGTTTCTATCCCTTATGTGTCTGGCCTGTCGGAAAAACTGCAGAGAATTTTTAGACAACACGAAGTCCCTGTTTATTTTAAACCAGGAAACACTTTAAGACAAAAACTGGTTCACCCTAAGGACAAGTTGCCGACTCAAAAACAGAGCAATGTAGTTTATTCGATCAAATGCAGTGAAGAAAGTTGTAAAGAACGGTACATAGGTGAGACAAAACAGCCTCTACACAAGAGGCTTTATCAGCACAGAAGAAATACAAGTTCAGGACCTCAGAGTGCCGTGCATCTCCATCTTGAAGCCTCTAATCACTCGTTTGAAGACGGTGATGTGAAGGTTTTAAGCAGGGAGAAAAGATGGTTTGAAAGAGGAGTCAAGGAAGCTATTTTTGTTAAAAAAGAAAGACCTTCTTTAAACAGAAATGGAGGGCTAAGATTCAATCTTCCTGGTATCTATAATGGTATACTGAACCCCTGGAAAGGTAGAGGACCAGGACCAGGACATTTAGATGCTAATCAGGTACTCAGGGTGGTTGAGCCAGGGTCTCACAAAGACAAAGAGGATTCTAATAGCCCATTAAAATTCTGAATAGGCTAGCTCGGTAGATTCTGTTGAAACAAACAACTCTTGCTACTTCAGGAAGGCTCCTCCCAATGGGCGGGTCTTACCACAGAACAGTATTAATATCTGAGTTCTCGATCTAAATTCTGTTATTGACAATGACTCTTGGATGAGAGTCGAAACGTCTATTTTTTTCAAACTGAGTCCAGATGACTACAACTGAAGCTTTTTCTACTATGGAACACGCCTGGACGAATGAGGGATTACACCGACATACAACAGCAACAACAACTACAACAACTACATCAGCAACTACAACAACAACAACAACAACAACAACAACAACAACAACAACAACAACAACTACAACAACTACAACAACAACTACATCAACAATTACAACAACAATAACAGCATGTGGGTGACTTGACAGATATGGAAGACACTTGAACATGATTACAATCCCAAAATAATTCCATCTTAACACAAGGATAATCACATTCACATTTGAATATGGAGTTTATCTTTTATTGTAAAAAATGCTACAAAAACATCTGATTAACAATAGAAATGGAAAGTTTTGTGAATTTTAAACTTTCAAATAAAGGTATTTAAGGTGATGTTTCTGCACTTTTCTGATTAATTCTACTGGTCTGATAATTGAACCTCAATTAATACATTTAAAGACATGTTTTGACACACTTCTGTTGGACTGTTACAATATTGTCTCAAAAAAAAGATAAAGATATTCATGTATTTCAATATTGCCAACACGTTTTGTACAGTTAATGAAATTTCCCCATGTGGGGACAATAAAGGATTATCTTATCTTATCTTAAACTACATGTGAATAAGCCATTCAAAGTGTAAAACGTGTAGGAGACCAAAAGAGGTCCAGACCCAGTTTGACTATTTGTTTTATTTAGAGACAAATGTTCATGTTTGTTTTTGTCTTTTTCTGGTTAATCTTTATTTAGAACTACATTATCCATGGTTTAGTCGCAGTTTAGACCTGGTTTAGTCTAAATTTAGACCTGGTTTAGTCTGATTTTAGACCTGGTTTATTCTCATGTTAGACCTGGTTTAGTCTCATGTTAGACCTGGTTTAGTCTCATGTTAGACCTGGTTTAGTCTAAATTTAGACCTGGTTTAGTCTGATTTTAGACCTGGTTTATTCTCATGTTAGACCTGGTTTATTCTCATGTTAGACCTGGTTTAGTCTCATGTTAGACCTGGTTTAGACCTGGTTTAGTCTCATGTTAGACCTGGTTTAGTCTCATGTTAGACCTGGTTTAGTCTCATGTTAGACCTGGTTTAGACCTGGTTTAGTCTCATGTTAGACCTGGTTTAGTCTCATGTTAGACCTGGTTTAGTCTCATGTTAGACCTGGTTTAGACCTGGTTTAGTCTCATGTTAGACCTGGTTTAGTCTCATGTTAGACCTGGTTTAGTCTCATGTTAGACCTGGTTTAGACCTGGTTTAGTCTCATGTTAGACCTGGTTTAGTCTCATCTTAGACCTGGTTTAGACCTGGTTTAGTCTCATGTTAGACCTGGTTTAGTCTCATGTTAGACCTGGTTTAGTCTCATGTTAGACCTGGTTTAGTCTCATGTTAGACCTGGTTTAGACCTGGTTTAGTCTCATGTTAGACCTGGTTTAGTCTCATGTTAGACCTGGTTTAGACCTGGTTTAGTCTCATGTTAGACCTGGTTTAGTCTCATGTTAGACCTGGTTTAGACCTGGTTTAGTCTCATGTTAGACCTGGTTTAGTCTCATGTTAGACCTGGTTTAGTCTCATGTTAGACCTGGTTTAGACCTGGTTTAGTCTCATGTTAGACCTGGTTTAGTCTCATGTTAGACCTGGTTTAGTCTCATGTTAGACCTGGTTTAGACCTGGTTTAGTCTCATGTTAGACCTGGTTTAGTCTCATGTTAGACCTGGTTTAGTCTCATGTTAGACCTGGTTTAGTCTCATGTTAGACCTGGTTTAGACCTGGTTTAGTCTCATGTTAGACCTGGTTTAGACCTGGTTTAGTCTCATGTTAGACCTGGTTTAGTCTCATGTTAGACCTGGTTTAGTCTCATGTTAGACCTGGTTTAGACCTGGTTTAGTCTCATGTTAGACCTGGTTTAGTCTCATGTTAGACCTGGTTTAGTCTCATGTTAGACCTGGTTTAGACCTGGTTTAGTCTCATGTTAGACCTGGTTTAGTCTCATGTTAGACCTGGTTTAGACCTGGTTTAGTCTCATGTTAGACCTGGTTTAGTCTCATGTTAGACCTGGTTTAGTCTCATGTTAGACCTGGTTTAGTCTCATGTTAGACCTGGTTTAGACCTGGTTTAGTCTCATGTTAGACCTGGTTTAGTCTCATGTTAGACCTGGTTTAGACCTGGTTTAGTCTCATGTTAGACCTGGTTTAGTCTCATGTTAGACCTGGTTTAGACCTGGTTTAGTCTCATGTTAGACCTGGTTTAGTCTCATGTTAGACCTGGTTTAGTCTCATGTTAGACCTGGTTTAGACCTGGTTTAGTCTCATGTTAGACCTGGTTTAGACCTGGTTTAGTCTCATGTTAGACCTGGTTTAGTCTCATGTTAGACCTGGTTTAGTCTCATGTTAGACCTGGTTTAGACCTGGTTTAGTCTCATGTTAGACCTGGTTTAGTCTCATGTTAGACCTGGTTTAGTCTCATGTTAGACCTGGTTTAGACCTGGTTTAGTCTCATGTTAGACCTGGTTTAGTCTCATGTTAGACCTGGTTTAGTCTCATGTTAGACCTGGTTTAGTCTCATGTTAGACCTGGTTTAGACCTGGTTTAGTCTCATGTTAGACCTGGTTTAGACCTGGTTTAGTCTCATGTTAGACCTGGTTTAGTCTCATGTTAGACCTGGTTTAGTCTCATGTTAGACCTGGTTTAGACCTGGTTTAGTCTCATGTTAGACCTGGTTTAGTCTCATGTTAGACCTGGTTTAGTCTCATGTTAGACCTGGTTTAGACCTGGTTTAGTCTCATGTTAGACCTGGTTTAGTCTCATGTTAGACCTGGTTTAGACCTGGTTTAGTCTCATGTTAGACCTGGTTTAGTCTCATGTTAGACCTGGTTTAGACCTGGTTTAGTCTCATGTTAGACCTGGTTTAGTCTCATGTTAGACCTGGTTTAGTCTCATGTTAGACCTGGTTTAGACCTGGTTTAGTCTCATGTTAGACCTGGTTTAGTCTCATGTTAGACCTGGTTTAGTCTCATGTTAGACCTGGTTTAGACCTGGTTTAGTCTCATGTTAGACCTGGTTTAGTCTCATGTTAGACCTGGTTTAGACCTGGTTTAGTCTCATGTTAGACCTGGTTTAGTCTCATGTTAGACCTGGTTTAGTCTCATGTTAGACCTGGTTTAGTCTCATGTTAGACCTGGTTTAGTCTCATGTTAGACCTGGTTTAGACCTGGTTTAGTCTCATGTTAGACCTGGTTTAGTCTCATGTTAGACCTGGTTTAGTCTCATGTTAGACCTGGTTTAGTCTCATGTTAGACCTGGTTTAGACCTGGTTTAGTCTCATGTTAGACCTGGTTTAGACCTGGTTTAGTCTCATGTTAGACCTGGTTTAGTCTCATGTTAGACCTGGTTTAGTCTCATGTTAGACCTGGTTTAGACCTGGTTTAGTCTCATGTTAGACCTGGTTTAGTCTCATGTTAGACCTGGTTTAGTCTCATGTTAGACCTGGTTTAGACCTGGTTTAGTCTCATGTTAGACCTGGTTTAGTCTCATGTTAGACCTGGTTTAGACCTGGTTTAGTCTCATGTTAGACCTGGTTTAGTCTCATGTTAGACCTGGTTTAGTCTCATGTTAGACCTGGTTTAGTCTCATGTTAGACCTGGTTTAGACCTGGTTTAGTCTCATGTTAGACCTGGTTTAGTCTCATGTTAGACCTGGTTTAGTCTCATGTTAGACCTGGTTTAGACCTGGTTTAGTCTCATGTTAGACCTGGTTTAGTCTCATGTTAGACCTGGTTTAGTCTCATGTTAGACCTGGTTTAGTCTCATGTTAGACCTGGTTTAGACCTGGTTTAGTCTCATGTTAGACCTGGTTTAGTCTCATGTTAGACCTGGTTTAGTCTCATGTTAGACCTGGTTTAGTCTCATGTTAGACCTGGTTTAGACCTGGTTTAGTCTCATGTTAGACCTGGTTTAGTCTCATGTTAGACCTGGTTTAGACCTGGTTTAGTCTCATGTTAGACCTGGTTTAGTCTCATGTTAGACCTGGTTTAGTCTCATGTTAGACCTGGTTTAGTCTCATGTTAGACCTGGTTTAGACCTGGTTTAGTCTCATGTTAGACCTGGTTTAGTCTCATGTTAGACCTGGTTTAGTCTCATGTTAGACCTGGTTTAGACCTGGTTTAGTCTCATGTTAGACCTGGTTTAGTCTCATGTTAGACCTGGTTTAGTCTCATGTTAGACCTGGTTTAGTCTCATGTTAGACCTGGTTTAGACCTGGTTTAGTCTCATGTTAGACCTGGTTTAGTCTCATGTTAGACCTGGTTTAGTCTCATGTTAGACCTGGTTTAGTCTCATGTTAGACCTGGTTTAGACCTGGTTTATGCTATAACAGGTGTAAATGTAATAAGTGGTAATATAACTTCACTGTATCAACAGCAGCAGCAGCAGCAGCAGCAGAAGCTGAAGTCTAAATAGTTAAAAATAAAACATTTCTAGGGCAGGTTATTTTCGCCCTCCGTGTTTCTGACCAGTTTATTCAGCCTAACTTTAATACAGCTCAAATCATATAATATAGTCATAATTACACCGCAAAATAAACACGCATTTTTAAAGGCGCGACGCAGACAACACGCTGCAGATCCGAGCCGCAGCAGCACCGGGATGCACCGGGATGCTGCGGTAACAGTCCAGCCCGGTGCCGCCCGGTCCAGCCCGGTGCCGCCCGGTCCAGCCCGGTGCCGCCCGGTCCAGCCCGGTGCCGCCCGGTCCAGCCCGGTGCCGCCCGGTCCAGCCCGGTGCCGCCCGGTCCAGCCCGGTCCCCGCCTCACTCACCCCGGGGATGACACGGCTCGTCGGGACTCGTAATCCGCTCCGACAGCGTCAGGTTAGTGCGGGATACTTTTCAAAGGAGAAAATCTGCGCGGGTCCAGGTCGTTCCGGAGCTGCCCAGGTGAGAGCGGCCGTCCCGGTGCAGCTGCGGCGGTCAACTAGAGCCGTGAGGCAGCGGCGGAGGGACACGGCGGAGGGGGCGGAGAGACCTGGTGCAGGGGCGGAGGGAGACGGTGCAGGGGCAGAGGGGGAAAGGCGGAGGGCGGAGGGGGAAAGGCGCAGGGGCGGAGGGGGAAAGGCGGAGGGCGGAGGGGGAAAGGCGCAGGGGCGGAGAGACAGGCGTGGTGCGGCGGGCACAATGCTCAACGCTGATTGGCTCAGGTGCGCCCCTCTGACGCTCGTGCTGTCAAAAGTGCGCTCATGTTAAACATATGCAGTACATTTAAAATATATATATTACAATAATAATCCGTTTATGTCAGACTTTGTCAGGGACTCTGGGCATAATTAGCTCAAAAAGCAGCTCTGCAGAATGAGCTCAGCTCGTGTCTAAAGCTTTTCTCTCCTGAACCATTTTTGAAGTGGTCCAGACAGAACTACTGCACCTTTAATACAACCTGTAACATTATTAATTACATGTATTATTTCTTACAGTACAGTTTAATGTTATTGAGGCTACTGTGATAGAACTGCCTGAGGGACAATGAAAAATGGTCTGAAGGCCGTATTTTGCCCCTGGGCCTTAATTTGGACACTCCTCACTTAGCTCATTCTAATCTAGTTATGAATCTTAACCACTTCACCTCAGCGCCATTTTTATTTAAAGGTGCACTACGTAATGTCGGGGAACCACCTGCCTGTTTCTATGGAGACACCACTGCTCTGCATCATATTACATCAAATTTAAAGCGTCCATTTTGCATTCAATTACAGGTGTTTTTATAGAGAAAACGAACAACAAAACAAACTCGGCCCGGTGGCGCCACCTGCCTGTCTCCATGGAGATATGGTCTACATTTAATGCCCTAACTGTGGGACATCGCAGGGAGAAGAGGAGAACGTGTCGGACGTAGCCCACCTTTACATGTTGTTGTTTTATTCAATTCAGAAATGTAAAATAAAAATAACTCAATAAACACATTTTTTCAGACTTGATTTTTTTTGTTCAAAGAAATGTTCTAAATGTTCTTATTTTCGCGCACATTTATTCGTGGCACCACATCACATGCTTTGCTTAATATTTTAAACACTGTGTTAATTTCTTTTTATTTATTTATTTTGACATACACAGTTTTATATATTTTATAAACTGTATTGTGTTTTTTTAATGTGTTTTTAACATCGTAAAGCACTTTGAATGGCACTTTGTACGAATTGTTCTCTATAAATACATTTGATTGGTTGGTTTTGGCGGTAAAATAATCCCACCTCAGAGCTGCTGCACGGGGGCCATTTTGTTTAAACCCCTCGGCCCAAAATAAATGATAAGTTTGTGCGGAACCGGAGGCCCCAGTACGACAATAACACGTCCGATAACACAACACAACATGACTCACTGACGCTCCGGTGTTTGTGTAGCGATCAGGCATATCTGGTCATACGGTGGGTGCGGTTTTGTCGTCTTATGAAAATATCGTCAGGGCGATTTGTGTGCGTTCAAGTCGAGCGTGAGGAGACAAACGTTGTGTAAAAGCCTCGTGCACGTTTGGATCTCCTCGCGGTGCGGATCTGCCAAATCCTCCTGTAAACACGAGCAGAAAAGACGAGGAAGTGCTACACACGACACAGGTACCACGGACCAAACCTCCGACTGAACAAACACTGGCGTTTGTAGTCGTGGTTCTTTCAGCCATTATCATCTTCACCGGTGAAAAAAGTACGAACAGAAAAGGAGCTTTTATTTCCCCCGCGACAAAATACACAACATTCAAATATCTTTTTTTTTTGACTCTGCATTCATTATTACAAAGGCCTGTAGGAACTAGCACATTGCTACACACACACACACACACAGACACACACACACACACACAGACACAGACACAAACGTACACACACAGATAGACAGAGACACACACACACACGTACACACACACAGAGACACAGACACACACAGACACACACACACGTACACACACAGACACACACACAGATAGACAGAGACACACAGACACAGTCACAGACGTACACACACACACACAAACACAGACACACACACACAGACACACACACACAGATAGACAGAGACACACACACAGACACACACACGTACACACACACACGTACACACACACACACACACACACACACGTACACACAAACGTTATCAACATGAGGCCCAAGGGCCAAATCAGGCCCGCCAAGCAGTTTAATCTGGCCCACAACACAGCTGCATGATAGAAAAATAAAAAGTATTTTGTTTATCAATTTAATTCTGGGTTGATACTAGTTTATACCTGGTTTGTACTAATCTAGTCCTGGTTTAAATCTGGATCAGAACTGGTTTGTGCTAGTCCAGTCCTAGTTTAAATCTGGTTCAGAACTGGTTTGTGCTAGTCTAGTCCTTGTTTGAATCTTGTTCTGAACTAGTTTGTGCTAGTCTAGTTCTTGTTTGAATCTTGTTCTGAACTGGTGTGTACTAGTCTAGTTTAAATCTGGTTCTGAACTGGTTTGTACAAGTTTATATTTGATTTCTCACAAAAACCTAATCCAAAACATCGTTGTTTTATTGTAGCAACAACATTTATTGAAACAGCGTTGTGGATATTTTGGGAAAGTAGAATAACCCTGGTCGACATCATGAAAGTTCAACAGACAAAATTACAAATATATATTGTATAAATCCATCCATTTCAGAGTAGAGTCGTTACAAGATTGTTACACACGTTTTTTTTATTTTACGCTCAAACTGCGACAAAATACCACCATGCGTTTGAAAAGACACATTCTGAGCCTAAGAACGACGTTAGCGGTTCAGGCTAAAGATGCTGGTCGCCTCACGTACAAAAAAACCTGCATTTTGGTTCACACTTTACAGTATCGGCTTCACAATATTGTCTCGATGCAAAAATAGTCATGTGCGCGATCAGGATAAATATCTTTGAAAAGATTATATCATTTATAAATATCATGGAGTGTTTTGTACAGAATGTTACTTTTCTCTGTGCGTATGCGCGTTTGGTCGTAGAAAATGCTCCTTTAAACTGGATGTTTTCTTGATCGAGATCAAAAGGAAGAGACACGACCCAATCAACCATTGTTTTCAAGCCACTAAACTTTAGTTCTGGGGTAAATGCGCAATAACCGCCCATTTCGAGGTTATGGAAGTTAATTCCCATTCATATTTCCCAAAGAAACGTAAATAATGATATGAAAAGTTTAAAAGCTGGCTGGAAATAAGTTAATGTCGTAACTAATGACCACAACATCAAACTTTTGTAAAATAATCTATTTCTGATGGTGAAATATTAAAATTTCCCAAAATGTCAAGTTTATTATGTGTTTTTTGGACTAAAAACAATTGTTATGTGGCAATCAATGGTAAAAATGAATGGGACATTTTACTTCCTGAACGTCAAGTGTTTTTGTACTGACCCCTGGTGGTTGCTTCATGGTACAGACGCCTTTAAAATACATTTTCAGGCAATTCTGCAAACCAATTAAGAGTCATTTTAAATCAAACCCTGAATAATTTGAACTATTACATAGAGAAACATGGTAATCTGATCTTGGTCGAGTGGAGAAGTATTAAAATGGCCGACCAGGCTATGTCTGCGGGGAAGAAATCCAAGACATAAAGGCACATTTAGTCACAAAAGGCTGGTCCTTCACTTTGATTTGGAACACTAGACAATCATCCTTTTAGCATTCAGTCATTGCCCTGTAAATTCACCATAAAATGTGTCAAAAAAAATTTACAAATTTGTTGCCATAGTTTTGCATTGTATCAGCGTCGACGCCCTGATGTTTAAGTCGAGAGGATCGTTATGAGCGCGACTGATTTCAGGGCGTTTCCGAACCCGGACGCCGCGCGCTGAGCCGACGCGTCAGCGAAGGCCGGGTCGTAACATTCATGTGCTGGAAAAAATGCTATCACAATTACCAATTCTGTTTTTACAAATTGCAGCATTCTTCTCTTTTTTTTTCTTTCCTTTTTTAACAAAGAATGTACAAAAAGTGCATGTTTGCGATTTGAAGATTTTGGTGTGTAAATATATATATATAGAACGGATTGTACGAGAGTCTTTAAAACGATTCCCGAAGGTTTCAAAGGCAGATAAAGTGGAACGAGGAAGTGGCGAATTCCTGTAGTTTGAGCCAAAATGGAGGTGTTTTCAGTGGCTCTCCTCCAGCCAGGACGGGCTCTCTCCTCCCGGCACTTTTAGCTTGATGTGGAACTGCTTCAGAGTCTGTTCCAGCTGCTCTTGGTTCCCGGCGTAGTACGCGGCGATGGCGTTGTGGAACAGGATGAGCTGATTGTGCAAGACTTTCACCTGCAGCAGGAGACGAGAGACACGCTCAGTTTGAATGTTTACAAAAGCTGATGTCTTAGCAATTGCATTTAGGCAAGGCGAGGCTATTTGTAGAGCACAGTTTGTACACAAGGCACAACAGGAAGAATATATACATTAAAATCACAAAGACACGTCAGACATCACAAAACCTTCATTTCTATTCATTTTTCAACAGTTTTGCTGACATAAATCATTAATTTTGTCCATGCTTAGTGATCCGCCAGATGCAAAAACAATATTATGACATGCGTCTCCAGGATGGACACATCTCTTTTAGATTGATTCTTTCCCATGTTTGACAGTCCCTAGATGTCAGCGCGCTATCTGCCTCTGCACACGTCTGTGCTGAGCGCATGTGTCTTTTACGACTGTATCTTTTAGCTATAAAGTTGGCAACATTTAGTGGTAAAACTATCAATGGGAAGTAAAGTTATTTCCTCCTGCAAACACTCAAAACACTAAACTAAAATGTTAAGGTGTAAAACTTGCCTCTGACAGGTTTTTACGATTTTCTAATTTTGACTTTCTTTGGTGTATTTATACCTGTTGTACATATAAATTATAGTTTTACACCAATCGAGCAGGTATTTGTAGAGAAAATGACAGGAAGTGACATCACACTGGGGATACTCATACCAGTTCAAAGATAATTTAGACAAAGAAACAACTTTTTTGACTCTCCAAACATGAATTCCTAGTGTGATGTCATCAATTACAAACAGGAAGTGAAATTATAAACCTATAAAATGCTAAAAAAAATTGCTATTCTGTGAAAACATTTTTATAACACATGAATCCGTTTAATCAAATATTATCAACTCTTACTATCATATTTTCTAGTTTTCTGGTTGATAAACACGGCCTTAAACCATTAAATCACACACTTCATCATCTCTGATCATCCGATAACTTTCCATAAACGATTGTCCTCAACATGTGTGAGTAAATAAAGTACTAAACTTCTGCAGCAAAAGCGAGCGTAAAGAGTCACAACAACAATATCTGACCTTGTTTTCCTCGAGGAACTTGAGCTTGACCGACACGTCGCTCCTCATCTTCTCGTACTTCTCCCGGTGGATCTGGAACTGCTGTTGGGACATCTCGATCTTGGGCACGGTGGCGGCGTCGCGGGGCCCCAGGTTCATCTCCTCCAGGTCGGTGCGATAGGCGTCGTACTCCACCCTGGCGAGAGAGAGGGGGCGGGTCGTTTTACTCGCCGTACGCTCACCTGCGGGGGCGGAGTTTCGAGGGGTTTACCTGGCGAACTCGTACTGCTTGATGTTGATCATGGTGTCTTCGATGGTCTTGTCCACCAGGGTGTTCACGCTGGAGATGAAGAAGTGGATGGCGGCGAGCAGAGTCTCTCCGTTCTTGGATAGGAGCTTCTGGGTCTCGGCGTTGTACCCGAACTCCTCCTGGTGGCACAGGATTGGCCCGGTTAGACTTTGGAGAGCGATACAAAACGGATTCCAGTAGTGTCCATTGTTCAGGTGTCTGTACTTCACTTACCGAATGACTATAAGTACAGATGCACTGCTCTAAAATTGAGTGGAATCCCCCAGGTTTACAGTTTTAAAATGGTTATACATATACGTTGAAACTAAAGGGTGTGGCCTTACGTGCAGCTCGGGGGACTTGAGGCTGAGGTCGGAGAAGGCGTCGGCCAGCTGCTTCTGCGTCTGCATGATCTGTGCCAGCTGCCCGGCCAGCGTCTGCGCCAGGCGGATCACTTGCTGGTACTTCCTCTTGTTGTCCCGCAGCACCTCGATTTGCGCCTCCAGCTCCAGGTCCACCGTTTTGGAACCTTTACCCAGCTTTTCGGACAAGATCTGCCGGGTGCACTGCGGGCGAGAGGAGAGGAGGGTGGTTACGGCGCGAGGGAGGTGGCAACGGCGCGAGGGAGGTGGCAACGGCGCGAGGGAGGTGGCAACGGCGCGAGGGAGGTGGCAACGGCGCGAGGGAGGTGGCAGAGGTAGAAATAAAGATAAATAAATAAAGAACATGAAGAAATAAAGAGCAAGAAAGTGATAAAAAAGAAAAACAAAACAAAAAAATGAAAGAATTTAATAAATGAATAAATAAATAAAAGATAATCAAAGATGACTCAAACATACAGAACATGAGTCAAAACCCGACATTGAGAAGGTAAATAGGAGAATCATTTCCATTTGACAGAATTTCCCTTGGAGATGAACAAACCCTGAAAACAAATTATAAATAAATAAATCTCACATAAATCCAAATTGCTCCAAAAAAAAAAAAAAAAAAAGGATTTTTTTTTTTTTTTTTTTGCTGATAATTGTATAGAATTATGAACATTTTAAAATTGGCCGCTCCAAACACAGCTGTTTGCTTAATTCTTAGTTTATCTTTGCTCTAAGAGTATTTTGAAATGCGCTATATAAAAACAAATGTATTATCATTAAAGTACACAGACATTGATCATATCATAGGCATATTCTTAATTACTGACTTTTATATAATGACTGATTAGTTTAGAAAAATAGCACTGGTCAACAAAAAAACACCGTGGCAACATTAAAAAAGTAAAAAACATCATTACTTTGTACGTGTTGATGCTCCATTTCCGGACCAGCTCCAGTTTTTCCAGCGCCGGGTTCCTGAGGTCGTCAGAGAGCACCAGCGCCCCACTCTGGGACTCGCCTTTCATTGGACCTGGACAAAAGAAAAGTAAGAATTTAATAAAACGATGAAATAAGTGAAAAAAATTACAGAAAATAAGTCGAATAATATTGTAAAAGCTGTTCAATGGACGTATGTAGAGTCATTTGCTTGAGCAAAGAATATATTTTATTGTTTTAGTTCAAGCTTCCAATAACCTTAAAGTGCCTGATTTCAAGAACATATTTAAATGGTCTAACGTGTTCCTAGTTCTCACAAAGCCTTTGGCACATGTTAGTATTCACATGCAGGAGGTAGAGTTCTAAAACTCTCTGTGATGTCATCAATGTGCGACGTGCCACTGAAAACACAAACATTGAACTGACACTTTTGTTTGTTAAATCATAGCTGTTATAATGTAATTCATATGGATTTAGGCCCTTGTTTACAGACTGGTTGCTAAGTAACAGTTGTGGAATGACCTCTACCCATGACATATTCGTGCCTGTGTCCAAACAGGAAGTACACATACGGTAAGAAAAGTTTACAAGAATGGTCAAACTGGGGACAAATAGGAAAAGTGTTTAGTAAAGTCTTAAATATAAATGTATGTCATTTAGACTTTAACCAACATAAAGATTGAGCATTTACTATTGTTGTTTGTATGTTGTTTTGTATATGTATATCCCTTATATGTATTGTTGTCTGTAAAGCACTTTGGGAAGCTCTGGCCGTTTTTAAATGTGCTTTAGTAATACATTTTATTTTATTAGAATCTTTTGCGTGTCATTAAAATTCATTTAAAATAACGCTAAAGGGAAGAAATGGGAAAACATTAGATTTGTGACATGTAAAGCTTAGATTGAGCGAAGGAGAAAGAGGCAGAAGTGAAAACATTAGATTTGTGACATGTAAAGCTTAGATTGAGCGAAGGAGAAAGAGGCAGAAGTGAAAACATTAGATTTGTGACATGTAAAGCTTAGATTGAGCGGAGGAGAAAGAGGCAGAAGTGAAAACATTAGATTTGTGACATGTAAAGCTTAGATTGAGCGGAGGAGAAAGAGGCAGAAGTGAAAACATTAGATTTGTGACATGTAAAGAGTAGATTGAGTGAAGGAGAAAGGCAGAAGTGAAAACATTAGATTTGTGACATGTAAAGAGTAGATTGAGTGAAGGAGAAAGAGGCAGGAGTGAGCGGACACACTCAAGAGGCGGTGAGGAGCGAGCCGGGCGCCTAGCAACCGCCGAGCTGGGAGCTACGGGCGTCGCTGGGGACGAGGGCGGGCTTGGCTGACCCCGAGGAACACGGCAAAGCACAATCGCACACGTGTCCGCCGAGCCACTTGCGTTTGTGGGAAAAAGGAAGAGGCGAGAACGTGAGATCAGAGGAAGCGCTAATTAAAATCAAACGGACGCGTGCGCAATTGAAATTCAAATGTCCTGCTCAGTGAGAAACGGCGGACACTCATGAACAAAGGTATATATTTATGACAAAGCAAGAGCGCGCGTGGATCGGGACAGTGCCATTCTGTGACAGGAATAAGCGGAAAAATGAAGAAGGTTTCAACTAAAGGAGGTAAAGGTAAGTAAGTAAGTAAATTTTATTTCTATAGCACCTTTCACAGACAGAGGTCACAAAGTGCTTCACAAAACACAGAATAAAACAATAAAAACACAAAAAACTTACAGTGAACAATACATATACAACAATATACAGTAAAATCAGTCCGTAAAACAAGTGCATTTAAAAGGCTTGACTAAATAAAAAGGTTTTAAGCTGACCCTTAAAAGCAGTAACTGAGTCCAGTGACCGCAGGGAGAACGGAAGGTGGTACTAAAGTGCCATTAACTCGATTTTAATTGCTTTCCATTCTCAAAGTTGTATTTGGAGTCATCCATGCGAGTTTTGAGTAATTTATTCAAACCGCGCTCACTCTTAAAGTGACGCATGACAGGTTTTTATGATGTTCTGATTTTGACTTTATTCGGTGTATTTATACCTGTTGTACATATAAATTATAGTTTTACACCAATCAAGCAGGTATTTGTGGAGAAAAGTTTAGAAATCTGTAGAAAATGACAGGTAGTGACATCACAGCAGGTCCGTGATTATGACGCGCCGCTCTGGGTAGCCCCCGTCAATTTGCAGATCCGAGGAAAGGAAATAGTCAGTTCTCTAGCTAAAGACTGCGGGAATGAATCAAAAAAACACTTTGGGCACATATATGAGGCACAAATAGCACTGTAAGAAGGCTAAAAGCTCTGAAAAGTCGATTTTGCATGATATGGGACCTTCAATTTTACAAACTTACAAATTTTTACTTTTTTTTTTTAATTAGCCAAAAGATTTTAGTTTTTCGGAGTGTTTGCTGGGTCATTTTTTCCTAGTGTGATGTCATCAATTACAAACAGCAAGTAAAATGTTATATTAAAAAAATAAAATAAAATGAACTATTCTGGGATAAAATGTTTATAAGTTTTAGTTAAATTTTAGATGTATAAAACTGCATTTCAGTTCAATGAGTCGTCCAACCTATAGGGGGCACTTTAAACGGTGAAACTGTGGGATTCGGCAGTGTCCTCTAGCCATTTGGGCTCAAACGACTCAATATTGTGCTTTAAAAAGTCCAGAACCCCTACTAACGATCCACGGTGGTCGTTGATCATAACTATAAACCGAACCCGTTCAAAGTGTGTGGAGCGCAGTACATTTACGCTAAAAACGATACCACAGCTTGAAATCCCAGTCACCTTGGAACGGCCCTGGTTCTCCGGCGCCCTCTGCTGTTGGAGAGAAGTGGTTCGGCGACATGCAGGAGTCCGACAGGTTCAACGCTCCGGGGCTGCCGGAGTACGAGTCCTGTCGGGAACGCAACACGGCTGAGATCAGTATTCATCACGTACGTTGTATACATCATTGTACAGTCGACAGCAGTAAAAAGTATCATTAGGATTCACTTCAGGTCATTTTAATCAACCACGTTATTTCCTCCTTAATCCGCTACGTCGCGTCTTCTAACCTCGTCACAACAGCGTTTGTGTGATCCTGCGTTGTCCTCGAGTGCTCGGAAAATTATCATTTTCACCCATCCCCTATCCCCACCCACATCGCCTGTGTTTAGTTTTGAAAAAAGTAAAAATACGAGTGATTCAGGAAGAGTTCTAACATGTAACGTCGCTGCTTTTCAACAATAAAAACATGTAAACGAGGATCTGCTGCTTTGAAGAGGCGGAGCTTATCAGTCCGAACAGGAAGTGGATGGAACCTTTACAATTATTGAGCCCTTTTAAATCAATCAATGAATAAAAGGTAAAATATGATCTACTTATGATAATAGTTCAAGCTAAAACTGCCCGTGTGCCACTCTTGTTTGTTCATAATTTAAGTTTTACAATGCGCCCGGTGCCAGGTGGCGCCCGGGGCCAGGGTGGTGGCGCCCGGGGCCAGGGTGGCGCCCGGTGCCAGGTGGCGCCTGGGGCCAGGTGGCGCTGTAGAGCTGTGGTCACTCTCACCCTCTGGAAGACCTGGTCCGGGCTCTGGTCCAGTTCTCCGTTGGTGGTGACGGGGATCTCTGCGGCTGAGCTTCGGTGTGCGTCCTCAGACATGGTGCTTTCCTGTGACACACACCACTCACAGTCAGACCTCTACAGCGCGCAGTAGAAGTAGAAGTAGAAGCAGTAGAAGTAGTAGTAGTATAAGTAGTAGTATAAGTAGAAGCAGCAGCAGTAGCAGTGATCTGAACACTAGTCAGCAGAGGCGCTGCCATCTGCTGGACAGGACTTTTTACATGCTGATTGGGTAATTGGTGTGATATAAACATGTTTAATAAATCAAGTTTATCATTGAAATCAGCATTTGATTTTCTATTCATGAGTTTCAGCCTCTTGTTATAGTAACATTTTGAGCACTTTTCACCATTACAAATCTGATCTTTAGTTTGAAGTTGTTATTTGCTATTGTCTTATTTTTTTCATCATTCTGAAACAAACCCACAGATTTATATTAGATTTTCACTGTATTTTCCGGATTATAAATCGCACCGGCCAAAAAAATGCATAATAGAGAAGAAAAAAATATTTAAGTCACTCCGGAGTATAAGTATATAAGTATAAGTTGCACCCCGGCCAAAACTATGAAAAAAGGTGCGATTTATAGTCCAGAAATTACGGTAATGTTTATGAATTATGAAGATAATTCTTACAGTCACTTTTATTTATTGAATGATATGTTAAGGATATGCTGAGTTACATCTTACAGAACAAATAAAATAAATAAAATGAAAACTAAATACAAATAAAATAAAATAAATTCTTCCCAAAAGCCCACATGCTGGTGCATCATGGTGCCTGGTGTGAGTCTTGAGCTATGGTCAGGTTTGATCCGTCTCTAAGGACCAGGCTGTGGGAGTGGCTCAGGTGGTTTGGACATGAAGAGGAGGACGATGTGCTGAGGACGATGTGCTGAGGACGATGTGCTGAGGACGTTGTGCTGAGGACGTTGTGCTGAGGACTGCTTTGGGTCATTGTAAGATAAGATAAGATTGTACACAGTAACTCATAGCCCTGATTATAACTTGAATGAATGACTCTGAAGATCATTGGCTCAGTGTTTGCTGCCGTAACCTCGGCCTTAGCTCCACAAGGTGGAGACAACAGCTGTTTGGCAACGAAAAGCACAACGTGGCGCCCCTCCCTGGCATGAATACAGCTGCTTATTGCACCAGACTTCAGAACTAGGACATCAACTCCTGAGTCACAACAATAAAAGGTTACACAATGTCACTATGGCCCTAGGCCCTAGACTTAACACATATGCAGTGACTCACAAGCAACTACAAGTCTATAGCATGTTTATTACAAGTTGAATATTGACTATTGTTGGTGTAAAGATTTTTGTGATATTTTTAATAGGAAAATTCTATAAAAGTCAATAGAACTGGCTCTTGTATTCCATTTACAATACGAACACCACCGAAATAAAAAATAAATCTAAAAAGGTAATCGTAATCTGCCCGTTATCAGTAAAGCTTCAAGGACACGTCGCCTGTGCAAAGCCATTTATTTACAAGCATGATTTTTTTAATGATCGTTAAACCGCCGTCATAAAGCGCTTCCTGCTGGCCTTATGTTCAACCAATCCGGGTTTGACATCATAAAGAGGGGCGTGTGCCGCGTTTGCATCTGGCTCGTTTGCATGATATCGGCTGTGACCATCTGACGTGTGCGTTTGGTGCCGACATCTACAATATATTATCCACGTGAACAGAAGTGTCCTGTGACCCGGCTCGTGAATGTTTTAGAGACACTCGATGCTACGGCGACGGCCTCCCAGACACGCACCCGCTCTGGAACCAACGGCTGATAACAAAGAGGATCAAAGCATGGAAAATGTAATAACGTCGTCGAGTTACACGGGAAAAAAATACAGTTTCATACTGATACCAGGACAATTGATTATTAGTATTATTTATTGAGTTATATATAAATATGCACATAAGTAATTAATGTGTATATATAATTTTTTTTTTTCCGTCTTTAGTGTCATTCGTGCTCGTATGAAGAATCCTGGTTAGAAAGTCCTCTCTCCGAGCGTCATAACCACTCTGAATTTAACCGATCTGTGATGTCATAGGTCGAGTTCTGAGAATCTTTTGTGCAGTTTTTAAAGTCCGTGAATCATCTCCAGATTCGTTATGAGCTTATTTCTGCCTCAAATCACATCATCATAATCATATTCATGTCGGAGGAAAGCTAGCGTTTGTTGATCTCATCTATGTAATTCCCTCTCCTGCCAGAAGATGGAGTCGATGTTTGGCGTAAACTGAAATCATTTTAGTTTTTGTAATCTTTTTTTTATTTATTCAAAAACATGAGATGCCAAACAAAAGATAATAAAGAGTATTTTTAATGACCAACAAATATAAAAAATAATGCTTAATATTTGTCCTTTAAGGTTATTTTTGGTAAGAATCTGAAAGTTGCTTATTCTTTAATTTCACATATATATATTTTTTATTTTGGCTCATGTTTTAGAGTATTTTAAGCCCAGATAACGATAACTATGAGTACAAAATACAATGATTTTAATTTTTCTGTTTAATCATTTGTAATGGTGCAGTATCAACAGGGTGTTTATCAAATACAAACAAGATGGATTTGGACAATTAATACATTCTCAGTAAAATATGTGCACAGCGAATGAGGTCAGCTGACTACTTATCCAGAGTATCTGGAATGACCATGGAATTACAAGCGAAGGGGAAGTCCACTCTGAAATGTTTTTTCTTTCTTCTTCATTAACTTTAAAATTACTTTCCATTGTAAATAATATTCAGCTCATATCTGGGACTCTCTTTGCAATGTAGGAAAATGCAATAAATCACACAAAAAAAAAAAACACATCTCCGACTAAGGCTGGGTTTGTTTGAGAAATCTTACGAGGATTTTTTTCAACGAGCCTGATTTTCTGAAAAAGTTTGGGATACATTTTCTTATTACATCTAATATTCAGAAACACACCCTTAAAGTGCAGTAAACGTACTGTAGTAAATGAAACGTCACATCGAGGCTGTACTAACCCAGAAATATTGACTATAGTCTAATCCTGGATGGGTCAAATGTCGATTAATCGCAACTATTCGATCAATGAGATAAGTTAGTAATCAAATAATCATTATATTGACAATAAACAGACCCCAAAACAGAGCAGATGTTTTATGACCCGCACAAAGCAGGAATTACATAACAATGACACGAGGAAACTTGTACTTTTAGCATTTTTGATCAAAAAACAATATTATCTGTAACATATCAGGACGAGCTCAAGCGGCGTCATCTCAACTTCATCTGGGCCAATTAAGTAAAAATCTGATATTTACAGGCATATTTCGCTTACTAAACAACTAATCGATTGGCAAAATGGTCGTTAGTCAAATGCGGAGGACGCGTTTCTCTTCCGATTGTAACTAAAACCTTGAGATGGTGTGACGTAGAATGGAGATGGACCGGTTTCCTGCACATAGCGACCTTAAAAGCTCCAGAAAAGACCGATGAGATGTTTGAACGCTTATAACGTCACCCGTGCACAGCGCAAAATGTCACTGCTGCTCTATTTGCAGTGAAACATGGTAGAGGATGTGGAAAATTAGCCGCTATATACAAATATTTGCCTTTATTGTTATACTTTTCTTATGTAGAGCGCTGTCCTGTAGCAACATAAGTAAAGTTTCTAGTTTTACATATATATATTACATCATTTTAAGGTGATAAGAGATGTCAGTATCAGCGTTGAACGACATATCACTCAATCTATTTATTTTTCAAGCGATATCCATTATTTGGCTCGTGGCTGTGGAAGATACTGCACCATATTTGCCCGTGTCAATATCAAACGTTCAGCGAGGCCCACGAATTGTAGCAAAGTTCTCAAATTAACTTCAAATTTCCGTCAAAATGTTTACAAAATCGGCCAATCTCTATATAACATATTTTCCAGAGTATAAGTCGCACCAGCCAAAAAATGCATAATAGAGAAGAAAAAAACATATACAAGTCGCACTGGAGTATGAAATGTGGTTGCAAGTGTGAAAATAACAAATAATATCACATATAAGTCGCTCCGGTGTATAAGTATATAAGTATAAATATAAGTAAAAGTCGCACCACGGCCAAAACTATGAAAAAAGGTGCGACTTATAGTCCGGAAAATACGGTAAGCACAAACACCGACTATCCTGGTCAAAACCATAGCTATTTCGTTTTTTATAGGACAGTATGGCGTTAAATGGGGGAGAAGAGCAATGACATTCAGCAAATATAACAGCGTTTGTGGCTTTGGGTTGATTTGTAGTTGGAACAATACGAGAGGACTGGGAACAGCAAACAGCAGCCGGAAGAGTCACATTCCAGAGCCACAAAAGACAGAATGTGACCATGTGACCGCACCATGTGCAGTGCACCCACAAACGGCATGACTTACACACGGGATAACGGGGAGAATATGGGAGAGGGAAAAGCCGCTACTCAAGCTGCCGTTAGTAATAAACTGTGAAAAATATTTAAAAATACGTCGATACTAAAACTAGTACTGATGCAAAAATATAAATCATAAAGACGGGACAAAACCAGATCTGATATAAGACCACAGGAAGAAAGTACCGTATTTTCTGGACTATATGTCGCACCTTTTTTCATAGTTTTGGCCGGGGTGCGACTTATACTTAGGCTACCCCAAATAAATTGTCTGTTTGCTGTAACCCGAGTCAACATTTTTTAAGTGGCTCGGGCGGTAGGCAAATTCTTATTTTTTTTTGCTTTGAAGGCAAAAAAAAAATGATCAAAATTTTGGGGGAACATGCGGGGGACACGGGCGCCGCCATGTTTGTTGTGATGACGCTGCTGGGCGTGTTTCAATCCCAGAATGCATTTGCGTAAGTCAAATTTCACACCCTGACAGAGAAACACATGTCCTATGCAGACCTCAGTGGCGCCGACAGAGATAAACCAACTCGATAAAAGCAATATGACAACTCCTGCGCGGGTTCTGATTTGTAACAGACGCATGTGGAGGACTGAAAATGAAGACGTACATGTGTAGCGCAGTGCGTTTTCAGACCTTTAGGATGACAGAGGTTTAACAGCGTGATAAAACTATTCAACACGGCGGTTTAGGAAAGACCGGTCGGTGAGTCTGCAAAATAATTGAAAAATAAAAGATTTTGACGTTTTTTCAACAAAATGCCGAATTTTTTTTCTTCTGTCGGCTAATTTCATAACGGGTCGGTCGGGTTACGGCAAACAGACATATTATTTTGCCTAGCCTTATATTTATACTTATACTCCGGAGCAACTTATATTATTTGTTATTTTCAAGCTCACAACCTTATTTCATACTCCAGTGCTACTTATATATGTTTTTTTCTTCTCTATTATGCATTTTTGGTTGGTGCGACTTATACTCCCATGTGACTTATAGTCCGGAAAATACGGTACTATTATTTTGGGTCGATTGTAGCTTTTTTGTTATTGTTGTGGTATTGAAATTGTTGTCGAGTCTATTGCCTACGTTTTGTTGAGTGTGAAACTCGATATAAAAATAACTATGGGATCTTTGTATTAACATGAACATTTGGTGGTTGTAGATTTCAGTATACTTCATTTGTACCTGCGGTTATTTGTTAATATTACGACTGAAGTATAAATTCAATTGCAAAACAATTTATATTCAAGTGTTTACATACTAATGTTAGGGTGCATTATGCATTTTCTCTGGTCTCCATGGAGATTGTATTCCTTTGTCTGGAAAATTCCACAGTACAGCATTAAGTCAGATATCATGTCTGTGAATTTTTATTCATTATTTTAATTCAAATATGCCATAATTTAGTTTTTGAATATTTAGTTGATGTTCATTTCTATTTATTTATTTTATTTTCGCTCTGGTCAGTTTCAGTTGTGTTTTTGTTTGTTCCGTTTATGCATTTGAAAATGGAAATAAAATAAATAAAAAATAAAACGGAAAGAAATTAATAATAAAAATAAAAATAAAAGCTACTGCACTTGAAAAAACATTTCGGGCACTGATTGTGCTCTCACGCAATATTAATTAATAAATAATTAAACACAATGAAGTATAAATATGACTCTTTCTCGCACTTACCTCAGCTCTAACCACTTACCATTTTGCTGAAAACATGTGAACAAACATCGACAATTATAATCATCATTCTGCATTCTCACAAACAGCATTGATTTGAATTGATTGGCGGTTTCAACAATCACGAGTTGAGCCGGCGTAAAGCGGAGAAATCACAAACATCACATTGGGCAGCGTCGCAGAGCAATCAGAAAAGCCACGGTGATGCACCAAGCGGAGAAAACAACCAGCTCGCAAAGCACCGCCACAGCTACTCACTACAACCAAGGCCACGTCGTCAAGGCAACGAGTAGAAAAGACTCAAAAATGTTTCAACACAGTGATATGGTACGGGTCAATTCAGAGTAAAAGTTTGAATTCACTGCACTTTTATAATGCGTGTATTTAAAATCAGTCAGTGGTTCAGTAAAAAGGATGTAGTTTAGAGCATAACTTTTCATTCAGATTCACTCATTTGTAATTTTCATAATTTACTCGGGTCAATCCTCTGTTATTAGAAGTATTGGAGGTATTTGGAGCAGATTTAACACTTCAGAGTAAGAAATTTGACTTTTTTGTGTGTTAAATGGCACTGATTGCAAGTTTTGTTTATGATCAGGAATGTATTGAAAGCCATTTTAATTTTGGAGATATTTATTTGTCAGGTGCTCTCTATTTTTATTTCGTTTTTTAAAAAGCAAAAAGAAATAAATTGTAAAAATTTTGCTTGTTGAACGTCTTTGTAAGTCCCTGTGATGCTTAAATATGAATTTTCAGGGCGTTTGAAGAGCCCGTCGTCGCCCCCTGCTGTCTCGGAGCAGAAAACAAGCCTTGCAACATTGAGCTCCGCCTCTTTAAATAGTTTCTAATGTTTTTGTATGTGATCGTACTGCCTCGCTACATAAAACGATCAAAAAAATAAAAAAATAAAACACGTTTGTGTCTGTTCTCCGACAGTGTATTTTCACAAAGGAAGCTGCAGGGGGAGCTCTATTGCTTAAGTTGCTTAGTTCTGCTTTAAGAGTGTACTTTCAACACTAATCCAAGTAGATTCTTCTAGTTTCTTGCGCTAATTGGCACTAATTCGATGTCTGGCTTGTTTAGGACTTCAAGCATGGTGATTAAGATTTTTCAGTTCCACAATTACAAAATTAATGTAGCAATACTTTTCAAAACCGTCCTTGTATTAAGACTGAAAGCCACGTTTCTTTGTAAAAAATAACACTGAATCTAAAATTGTGACCCGTTTCTTTGACATTTTGCTCAGTGCGTAAAAAAAAAATACAATATATCCAAAAAGTACAAACCGGTACCATACCACAATGTTGAAAACTGCCAAATCAAAGTCTCACAGATATTTAGCGAAGAACCCACCACCATAAGCTACAGACACCGACACAGAGCCACGGCTACGGACCGCTAACCCAGCGCTTCGGCGTCACCTTGGTTTCCGCCTGCACATCTCCGCCCTCCTCTGGCAATCCCGGCGTGTCTTCGCTCACACCGCCAGTAGCTCGTGCCTCGCCGCCGCGTACAACTACCGCCCTCTCCTCTTGAATCGCGCCATCGTCTTGCCGCTGCCTTTCCGACCTCGCCCCGTCTTCGCTCTCCTCGCCGCTATCTATTTCCACGTCGTAAAGCTCGCCGGACCTATCCTCTGCGCTATCGCCGGCGTCGTCCGCATCGCTAGCGCCGTCCGCATCGCTAGCGCCGCCGCTGTCCGCATTCTCCTCGCTCAAGCTCTGCCCTGCCATGTCACTCTCCGCACAAAGTTCCTCTGCGGAGGTCTTCCCCGACTCTGCCTCAAGACTAACTTCCTCCATACCTGAAAACAAACACACCACAGTTCATGCACAGGTTCTCGTGTTCCGTTGGCCGAATTACATTTAAAGGGGACGCGTTATACTTTTGTTCGTAGCACTTCTCTGGTGCCCAGAGTCAGGACAAAACATGGGGAATCTGCGTTTCAGTTTTATGCAGCTAAAATCTGGAACAGTCTTCCTGAAGATGTGAGACAGGCTTCTACTCTGACAATGTTCAAATCTAAGCTAAAAACAGTTTTGTTTAGCTGCGCATATGACTGAAAGGATTTTTTCTTTGCACTCTTCTCTTTTGTTTGTGATTTTATTAGTTTAGAAAATCAGTTGGATTGATAATTTTTAATTTAGTTAATTTTATTGTAGTTAATTTTTATCTTTGCACTCTTCTCTTTTGTTTGTGATTTTATTAGTTTAGAAAATCAGTTGGATTGATAATTTTTAATTTAGTTAATTTTATTGTATTTCTGTTTCTGTAATTTCTTTGTGATTTGAATGCATTTTTCCTGCTGTGTGAAGCACTTTGAATTGCCTTGTGTATGAAATGTGCTCTACAAATAAACTTGCCTTGCCTTGCCTTCATATTTAGCTGTAGCGTAAGTAGATCCTCATTGTACATTTTGTTCACTGTAAACCGCGATATCGATTTAAAACGGCTCCGTAATAGAAACGGGTTCTTTGACTTCCTGTTCAAAAGTGCAGACCTGACAAGCCCCGCCTCTTCATAGTCACGTTACACTGGATTGTTATTTGCATGTTCTTGTTGTTGAAACGTGGCCAAGAGACATTTCAGAATTCTACACGTGTCACTCTGAATAATCGCGACTGAGTGCAGGCATGTGGGCGGGGATAGGGGGTAGGTGAAAACAGGAATTTTCTGAGCACTCCCGGCCACAGCTGCAGGACAATACAGGATGAATCAAAATACAACACACAAAATATATAAAACAAGAGTAAACTAATGATGAGGAAACACAGTTGTAACGAGGTTAAAAGCAGATTTAACAAAACAAAAAAGTGCCTCAGTTTTGCTAGTTTTTTTTTGTTGCATTTTTTAATCTCCAAGTGTTTCTTTTTCACTTCCTGGATGGACCTGGCCTGCAGATGGTGACTTAAGGTCATTCTAATACTGCTACCAGGCAACCAAGCTGTGAACAAGGACCAACGCTTGTTTACTTTACACAACAGAAGCTGTTTAACAAAGTAAAATATGACAACACCTTTATTTTTGTTGAATCAATGTTTACACGGTCAGAAAAAAATGTTCCTTGTAAAGTATCCTTGCATATTCTATGGAATTGTGTGTATTTTTGGCAGTGTTGAGAGGAAGTGCTTTTCTAAAACTTTGATTTTTCCTGTCATTTTCAACTTAAATTTTAACATTTCTTCACTGCCTCTTGACTGATGTAAAACTGTAATAAATGTTCAGTACTATCCCACCACATGATGTACAATAATTAGAAAAAACATGTAGAACTTTGAAAAATATACGTGTGAAGTGTAAATAGACTACTCTTGCGTCGTGAAGGGTAGAAGAAGGTAGAAGAGTTTGAGATAAGAAATGTAACAGTGAGTTCTGTATAAGCCCCGTCAGTAGCACTGTGATATTTAAACATCTGATTTTACAATTGAGTGTTGAAGACAAATTTCAGTTTTATTTTGGAACATTCAGCTAGAATTTTATTGAGAATTTTCCCGTAATTTTTTCTTTTTTTTTTATACATATTTTTATTATCATTAACTGAATACCTGAATAAAATTGTAAGTTTCTTATTTCACGCTACAATATTTTGAAACCAATTTTGAAAGTGCATGTGACGGATCAGACCAAACATTTCCCAGTTTGACAATTTTGTTGAAGTTTAAAATGCCATTTCCTGGTTGGACACGAGCATGCACAGCGGTGATGCCACAACTGTTACCTAGCAACCGCATTGTAAACAAGAGCCGAAAGCCATACATATTTACATACACAACAGTCGCGATGTGACAGATAACAACACCCGATTACACCTTTACCTTGTTAAATAACCGTATAAACTTAAAAAACATGCTGCAGTTGCGTGTAACTCGTGAACGTCGCTTAATGATGACATAGAGGGATTCTGCACCGCTTCTTCCGGTCATTTTCAACACTTATTTCCCTAAATTCATTGACAAATTGCCACTGGACAGATGTAAAACGACGACGAATATTTACCACATGTGAACAACTCCGCCCAAACTAAGACGTAACTCGAAAAAACATGAGATCTTTAAAACGCGCCGCACTTTCGCCGTAAATCGCGGACTGTCGCGTTCTCGTCTCCGTCGTTGCCACGTTACGGACCGAGGCGACCGTTAAAACGTATAGTTTCCTACCGCGTCAGGTGAAACGACCTGTTGCGCCAACGATACACACGTGACCGCCGCAATAAACTCCGCATCAACACAAGTGACAAAAAAACACAAAAACATTTAACGATTAAAACTGCACAAAGTAAACGCATCAACCGCTGTGGACGCGTTATTAGTGAAAGTTGTGGCGGAAGGACGCGGTTAGCTCGATGGACGTGACGAGATGATGCTTAACGAGCTAACGCGCGCCACGCTAACACGATAAACATTAGCGGTGCGTGCGCAGTGCTCGTTTTCAAATGGCTCGGTGGTCGGTTAAAGTCGTTAGAGACGATCAAAAAAGTTGAAATTACCCGTGCAGGTCCGTGGCTAACGCTCTGGTCGCTAGCTGTCAGCGGCGGGTAGTTAGCCGCGGTACGAACTGTCTGTTCCGTGTGGCGCGTGCAGCAGCGGCGGGGCTCGCGGTCACGTTTACGCGTCTCTCCCGGTCATGGAACGGGACGTGCGCGGGGAGGGTGGGGGAATGTATCGTCCGCGTCCGTTCGCTCTTTGCGGTTCAGCGACACCGGGACGTTGTGCTGCTCGAACCCCGGAAAGAGAGAAGACTGGTCCGCTGCGGGGCCCTCGGGTGTCGTCGGGTGTCATCCGCGTCAAACTGCATGGCACTGGCTGGTCAAGTCTGCCCCCGCGCGGGCAAACTGAAGAAGTGCAGCTTTGTGGATAAACTACTACTACTAATACCACTAATACTACCACTAATACTACTAATACTATTACTACTACTAATACCACTAGTACTACCACTAATCTTATCTTATCTTAATACTACTAATACTACTACTACAACCAATACCACTAATACTACTACTAATACCACTAATACTACTAATACTATTACTACTACAACTACTACTACTAATACCATTATACTACTAATACTATTACTACTACTACTACTACTAATACCACTAATTTGGAGTTTTTATTTATTTATAGGAGATCTTCTACTGAAAGTGTTTTTCAGACTTCCTATAAGTGATCTGTTCTTCTGGATCTACCTCTGTATCTACCTGCGTTGCACCAATGAAATTTCCCCATGTGGGACAATAAAGGAATATCTTATCTTAATATCTTATCTTAATACTACTACTACGACTACTTCTAATACCACTAATACTACTAATGCTAATACTACTACTACTATTACTAATACCACTAATACTACTACCACTACTATACTACTTATACTACTACTACTTATAAGATAAGATCCTTTATTGTCCACACATGGGGAAATGTTGGTGTTACAACACAGTAGATACAGAGGGAAAGGACAGATAACTTATAGGAAGTTTAAAAAAACACACTTATACTACTACTAGTTATACTACTACTACTTATTCTACTAATACTACTACTTATACTACTAATAATAATAATTATTATTATTTCCATGATATTATCATTATTATTATCACTAATTAATTAATTCGTTAATTATGTTATATAAATTATTCTACATAGATACTTTTACAACATTTCCTAGCTGTCTTGTAAGTCTACTAACTAATAATATGAATAATGATAATGATGAAGATGATTATGATGATAATAATAATAATAATATTAATGATTATTTTATAAATGATTCTACTGAGATACTAGTACAAAATAGCCCATCTGTCTACAGAAGACAGGCTAGTGTATCATTTGTATTAACATGTTTATGAGTAAATAAGTGTAGTTGTATGTTTTGCACAGGTCGGTGTTATTCCTGAATGGTCCAAAACTGATCCATAGTTAAAATTAAAAAATAAATAAAAAGCTTCTCAGAGCAGCTCCACCAGATTGAAAATGACTTTCGGATGGAAGTCGAAACATCTCGACTTCAAAAACATCGTCCTGCTGACTACCTCTAGATCTTCTCTTAACTATATGTTTTGCGCATATTTAGTTGAAATATATATATTTTTCAAGTTATTCTCATAATATAATACATCCATGGTTATTCTTCAATTCTTTTGCCGAAAGAGCGAAAACTTAAAGTCCCATGAGCCTCTTCGCGGGGCACGCAGGATGACGACATGACGCAAACCACGGCAGCAGCCCACCCAGAGGCCATATTGGAATCTATGAAGTCGAGCTGCACTTTGGTGGAACTGTGCACCGTTTTGGGAGACTTCAAACCGTTTTCCCGGACCCCCACCCCAGCGATTCCCCCGGACACTCGACCCGAGACGCCCTCAAACCTGGAGGACAAGTTGTCTCGCTGTGTTTGCGCGGAGAAATGAGTCCGACCGACGCTAAACGAGGAGCTAAGCGCAGGAAGAACAAGCGGGGCGGTGGCAGTAGCTGCAGCGCTATCTGCACCAGCAGCGGTGCCAAGGCCCTGGGCTGTGCGGGGACAGCGTCGCCCGCCTCCGTGGTCAACTTTCTGTCCCCCGGCAGCGCGAGCAACGGGAATATCGGCTCCATGGCGGGCATGAACGGAGAGGTAAGGGCCGCGGCGGCGCTCCCCGGCGGATGTCAGCGGGAGCGGACGCGGAGGAGAGCCGCCGTTATCGCCGACACAGATCTGCCCGGGCCCGACGCTGGTGCGGGACAGCTAGCCGACCGAACTCCGCTACCTAACTCCGGGGAAACGCTACGATCCGCCGTGAATCTGCGCGAACTCGCACGTTATTTCACCGCCGACCGTTTCGTCACAGCCGTATCCGCGACGACACGCGTAACTCCAGCGTAACAGAGCAGCCCCGGACGCGACGCTACACACGTCCCCCCGGCCCGACAGCTCGGTCCACTCGCGTTAGCTTAAGTTTCGAGCTAATGCGACAACAACTTTTGACTCGACCCAGGTTTAATCGCGCGGCCACGACCCCGCACGCCGGCGGACGGGTCCCGTGTGTCGGCGGCGTCACGCGGGAGACCATCTTTACGGCGGAAAAGACGGTTATTGCCCACATAAACACTCCGATGCTAATGCTAATGCTAGCGCCGCTGCTGTGTTGTCACAAGCCGCTGCTGTGTTGTCACAAGCCGACGCTAGTCCGGCTCCTGCCTGTCAAACTCTGCACATCCGACTCAGGTTTGGTGTTTACTGACGTGCAACTGAGCTTTTGTGTCACACACTGCGCTTGTAATGCTGGTATAACTCGAGTTTAAACGTTATATTCACTGTCTAATGCGTATTACACGGAGGTTACATGAAATAACACGTAATAACCTCTATTGTTGCTTGTATTATTTGTGTTTTTTAAATGATACTAAGCAATCTGACCAACAGTTTTACACAATACTTGAATCAATAGAAGAGGAACAGGGTTATAAAACGACAAGCTGCAGTCTTTGTATATAATAACATCGTTGTAAGTGGGTTATTCTGTCTTATTTTAACTTTGACCGCTGCGTTGCCATGTTACTCATTTGTTTATGTGGCATGGAGTCCTCTTATAATGGTACAACAAAGGAATGACAGTGTACGGCAACCTTTTCACTGGTTTTAATTCAGTTTAATCACATGTATTTTCACATTGTTTCATCAGGGTTAATCGGGATAACCGTGACTGAAGCAACTGTGGTCGTGTTTCGAGAATCCAACTCGTTAGCTGGACATTACAGACTCTAAAACGCATGCGAAAACGACAATACTAAACCAAAATGTCAAAAAAGAAACAAACAATTTCCACTTTTCATCCATATTGCAGTGAATTTGCGAATATATTCTTTCTAGAAGCCTCCAGTCGCCGTATTTCCACACGTCATTTGGCCAAAACCGTAGAAATACTGATTTGACTCGTGGAATAATAGAATAATCGTCAGTCGCAGCTCTCGGGGTCACTTCTTTGAGTTCACTTCTTTGCGTTTTCTCCTCAGGTCAACATGAACAACAGCGCTGCGCCCCAGTTCACAGAAGGGCCGGTGAACGCAGACTTCTCCAGCGTTCTGCAGGTAACGACGCTCGGCACTTCAGAGGTTTTAAGATGGAACGGACAATTCTACGCGTCCGTGTTTTGACCTTTCATCTCGCTCCCATTAAATAATAACGTTGTCGTTCGTACTAACTTAGCGATGTGTTATGTATCGTCGTCGGGTACAAGCGCAAGGTCAAAAACTCCGCTCGAAGGTTTTCTGTAGGTTCGGTGCAGTCGACTGTAGCCATGAATTGTTTTTTGATTATTATTTTTTTGTCTGCTGCTTTAGTCGGCAAAACTCTGGACTTACTGTGACTTTTCTCCTGTTGTTTTACACGGTTGTCAGAATGTTGTTGTCATGATTAATAATTGGTAATAACACTTGTATTGAAACTGGACACTTGATTAATCGTCATAGTGTCGTTTTAATAGTTATCTGGACCATAATGACTTTAAAACACATAAGAAAATACCTTTTAATAACAGACAGAAGCATTATTAAATCAAAATGTAAAAAGAATAAACAATTTCCATCAATAATATACTTTAGTTATAAAAAATCTGTGTCTGGAAGCGTTCAGTTACCACATTTTTTATTATTATTTATCCATTTATTTTTTATATGGTCGATAGTGTAGGTTAAAACGTCTCACTGTACAATTAGAAATAATCGTGTATCGAAAAAAGAATAAGTGACTTGTTTGTTGTAGCCCGACACGTAAACTGTGTAGAATGAACTACATCAGAGCTAGTGTTGGACCACATTGTGACTTTATAAGAAATACTATTGATTTGTGTTAAAGTAGTTTAGTTACTTTTAGAGCGTCGGTCTTAAATCTCCAGCAGCGGCCGATTGTTTTGTTTTGACCGACCTACTGCCTAAAGTAGGGCCGGCGCAGAGGGCACTTCACGGGACTGCTCTCGTTTAGGTTTGTGCTGAAACGAGGCTGTAGGTGAGTTAGTGGAACGTTTTACACATTTGTGGAAAAATGGTCAAAGTGTGCCTTGCACGTCTCGGTTTCTCTGGATCCTGAACAATATCGGCCCCAAAAACACTGTCAATCTCTTATCATCTTTCTAAAAAAAACTCAAACGTATCAAGCCTTTTTAGTGTTTGAGTTTGAAATGTTAGTGACAGTTTTAACCCTCGTTTCGCTCTCATTATCGACTCGTCCCGTGCTTGTGCTTTCATTCGTTAGTACTTTGTCGTTTTTGGTGACTCTTTCCCGTGGGGTCCTCCTCTCGCCGCAGACACCGTTCACATTCGGTCTGAACCAGCGCGCCCCGTACTCGGCTGGAGACCGCTGCCTGTTATGCCGCTGCGAGAGGAAGGACAGCGCGTCGCCCTCGGACGCGGGGGGCTCCGGGCTGAACGGCACGGAACAGTCGGGCCCGGGCAGCTCGCTGCAGCTGCCCCTGTGGGTGTGTCCCGACTGCAGGCGCACGGTGGAGAAGGAGGATCGGCACACGGCGCTGGAGCAGCCCGTCGGGGTGAGTCTGGGCTTTGAGTGTGTGAGCATCATTGAACCTGAACATTACAAAGATGGCATTCATGATGATTAATGAGCGATTAATGAGAAATTAATAAGCAATGATAATATCTGTATTTGGAGTCTTTAAGCTGTGCTGCTGTAGGACTGGGCTGGTGTGGGACAGGGCTGGTGTGGGACAGGGCTGGTGTGGGACAGGGCTGGTGTGGGACAGGGCTGGTGTGGGACAGGGCTGGTGTGGGACAGGGCTGGTGTGGGACAGGGCTGGTGTGGGACAGGGCTGGTTTTGGGCTGGGACAGGCCCGTGGAAATATTTATCCATCCAGGACGTCTCTGAAGCTTTTTCATTTACATTTGAGTCTCAGTAATTACAGTTGGAGGCCGACTCTTTGTTAGCTTCATTCTAAACTTTTTATAGTGTTTTCCTCTTCATGTCACTCTTTGACTGACTCCAGCCTGTGTCCAGAGGACAATGGGGTGCGCGTGTCCAGGAAGGACTGAGGGATGCGCGTGTCCAGGGAGGACTGAGGGGTGCGCGTGTCCAGGGAGGACTGAGGGGTGCGCGTGTCCAGGGAGGACTGAGGGGTGCGCGTGTCCAGGGAGGACTGAGGGGTGCGCGTGTCCAGGGAGGACTGAGGGGTGCGCGTGTCCAGGGAGGACTGAGGGGTGCGCGTGTCCAGGGAGGACTGAGGGGTGCGCGTGTCCAGGGAGGACTGAGGGGTGCGCGTGTCCAGGGAGGACTGAGGGGTGCGCGTGTCCAGGGAGGACTGAGGGGTGCGCGTGTCCAGGGAGGACTGAGGAATACCGGGGGGGGTCTGAGGAACACCGGGGCGACGGGGGGGTCTGAGGAACACCGGGGCGACGGGGGGTCTGAGGAACACCGGGGCGACGGGGGGTCTGAGGAACACCGGGGCGACGGGGGGTCTGAGGAACACCGGGGCGACGGGGGGTCTGAGGAACACCGGGGCGACGGGGGGTCTGAGGAACACCGGGGCGACGGGGGGGTCTGAGGAACACCGGGGCGACGGGGGGTCTGAGGAACACCGGGGGGGTCTGAGGAACACCGGGGCGACGGGGGGTCTGAGGAACACCGGGGGGGTCTGAGGAACACCGGGGCGACGGGGGGTCTGAGGAACACCGGGGCGACGTTATTTCACTCCAGACTGTTTGGTGGCACTCGTGAGCCTCATTTTTTCACTCCTTTAGGTGTTTGAACAAAATAATCAATAGAAATAGAAATAATCAATTCTGTGTCATCTTTAATTCCACAGAAAACAAACAGTTGTAACTTAAGTTTTAACTTATTCAAAGTGCTCGCCAACAGCTCGAGTCTGCACGTTAAACAAATGAATTGAATTAAACATGTTATTAATGAAGTATTTCTTATCTTTGTATTTATCTATTCACTTTATCCAGGAGCCCGTCTGGACCAGAGAACAGAACGTGCTCTGCCAGACCGAGACGTGTCACTCTGAATTAACTTCTACACAATACCAGTCTCTCAAACGGAACAAGCAGAGAAATTAAACAGTTGTTAGAGAAGAAAAGCACAGACTTCTTCCCCCTTTAACTCACAAAGTGCTTCTATGTGCATGTTTAAAAAAAACAAAAAAAACAACAACAACTAAATATTCTGTAAATCTATATATATATATATATCATTTCCTCTGTTCCCTGATGATTTGTGTCATAAGAAGGCTCTGATATCACAAGACATTTATGCTGCTGGGCCTTTTATAGGACGTTAGAGTTGTGGAAAAATCTTGCTTATCACATTTTCTGTGCTTCATATATCAAGTTTTAAATTATTTTAACTCTTATTCTTTTAATATGTGACCGCCATGTTTTTGTGTTTCCACCACGAATCCAAACGAGTGTTATTCATCTCAAATACAAAAGGCCTGTCATTATGTTGTTACTGACATGACATAAGCATCATCACGACTGGAGCTGGGACTGGAGCTGGGGGACTGGGACTAGGACTGGAGCTGGGGGACTGGAGCTGGGGGACTGGAGCTGGGGGACTGGAGCTGGGGGACTGGAGCTGGGGGACTGGAGCTGGGGGACTGGAGCTGGGGGACTGGAGCTGGGGGACTGGAGCTGGGGGACTGGGACTGGAGCTGGAGGACTGGAGCTGGAGGACTGGAGCTGGGGGACTGGAGCTGGGGGACTGGAGCTGGGGGACTGGAGCTGGGGGACTGGAGCTGGGGGACTGGAGCTGGGGGACTGGAGCTGGAGGACTGGGGCTGGAGGACTGGGGCTGGGGGACTGGAGCTGGGGGACTGGAGCTGGAGGACTGGGGCTGGGGGACTGGAGCTGGGGGACTGGGGCTGGGGGACTGGGGCTGGGGGACTGGAGCTGGGGGACTGGGGCTGGGGGACTGGGGCTGGGGGACTGGGGCTGGGGGACTGGAGCTGGGGGACTGGAGCTGGGGGACTGGAGCTGGGGGACTGGAGCTGGGGGACTGGAGCTGGGGGACTGGAGCTGGGGGACTGGAGCTGGGGGACTGGGAGAAGGCCAATAAAGGCCGCAGAGAACAGACCATTAAAGGGCCAATTGTGACGGGAACTTGTAGCTGAGCTCACCCAGAGGAGCGTCTTCTACAGCTGCAGCATGAGTCACTGCGCCACAGACTCAGTGCTGTCATAGGCAGGACCACAGGGCAGGACCACAGGGCAGGACCACAGGGCAGGACCATAGGGCAGTGGTGGAGCACCACATGTTACTGTCTATATTATTCAGATTTTTAAATGGAAGGAGAGATTTAGAAAAAAATAACAATTGAGGTTCCATTCACTAAATAAATAAATAAATACATATTTTAACTCTTTGTGGGGGGAAAATGGTCCAATTGGACTACATACTGCGTAACACCTTATGTCTGTCGACGGTCTCGTCATGTGGAGGTTTGTTGTGTTTCTGCAGTACTTCAGTACTTTAGAGTACTTCACTTTAACCTGCCATGGTCTTCCTCTTGTGTACTGACCCGTACCATGGATCTATTCAAATATCTGGATGGGTTGTTGCTAACTTAAACCTGTCGTGAGTTGGAGGGGCCAGAACTTTGGAACTGCAGTGAAAATCCTCAGCTGACAAAGGTCGAATTTTCTGGCTATTTTTGCTTATTTGTTATTTATATATTTTTTTATTTATTAAAGTTTAAAAATATCTATGCAGTGCCTCAGTATCGTATCATTACTGGTGAGGCCCCGGTGAGGCCTGGGCAGTCTCCTCTGGTCTCTGATGTGAGGGCCTGGCACACTGTGAGGCCCTGGGCCCCGGTGAGGCCTGGGCAGCCTCTCCTCTGGTCTCTGATGTGTGTGCCTGGGCCCCTGTGAGGCCCTGGGTTTGGTTTCCTCATTAAAGTATTGTTCTTGGCATTCCGGACATCAGGAGTTCATTGCAGTCACTCAACACCAACAACACTGGAAACACTGGTGTCAATTTAAATGGGAGTTTTCCAAATTTTTACTTCATTTTAAGTTAGAAAATGCGAAATACTAATGCCATCGTGACCAAAAGCATTTTGAAAAGCCAGTTTAGCCACAAGAATGTGTAATATCTCCACTTTACAAAATTCTTGTGGATTTTTTATTTGACTGTTTTGCTTTTTAATGGTTTTCCGTCTTTGTCCAAACTTATAAGGGTTAAAACATGTTTTTAGTTCTTGCATTTAATGCTTTACATTCTTAATGTTAAGCATTAAGAATGCAAATTACGTCGGTCATAGTTTCATTCAAATCTTCTGAGCCCTGACCGGTCAGGAGGGGTTTAGGTCATTATGTATTCTTGCTTTAATATACAGAATATATCTTTTGAGAATCCATAAACACAGGAGGCTTTAGGTTTCAATTCCAGTGGAAATCATTTAGTTGATGTCCTAAAAATAAACTTGTCCGTCCAGTTCATCTTCATTCTTTATGGACCGAATGAAAGTGAAATAGTTTGATCTCGTTTATGTTTCAGTTTATGCAGTTGAGGGCATTCAGAGGGATGCAGACCTAAACCCACGCTCAGGTTCAGGTCCGGACCTGATGAGTCCGGACCGGATGATGAGTCCGGACCGGATGATGAGTCCGGACCGGATAAGTTGAAGACGCTTGAACAAGGACGACTATCAAACACAAGGCTTAACTGCAGATTGAAATAAACTCCACTTGTCTGGTTTATTCACTGTTTTTAACAGAAGTTACAACTTACAAATCACAAGCTACTAGCTACGAGCTAGCTGCTAACTATAGCTTAACAGTTAACACACGTTCATGTGTTTTTCTTGAGGAACAACTTCTGAACAAGAGCAAGTTGAGTGTTGACAGTCGGTCTGGATCAAAAGGTCAAGGCTGTTTCATCTGATACAACGTTTTGCCTTTAGACACATTTCCACTCTTTAATGTTCAGATCCATTGGCATCAAAAGTCGGGTAAAAACCTTCAAACAGACAAAACACCAGTGAAAATAATTAAGTAACAGAGTAAAACAGTGTCACAAAAACTAGCATAAAAGTCAACTAGAACCACTATAAAGCAATCAACTCCCGTCTCTCACGCGTACGAGGCGCTCCCGTCTCTCACGCGTACGAGGCGCTCCCGTCTCTCACGCGTACGAGGCGCTCCCGTCTCACACGTACGTCTTTTCCAACACGAATTTTGCGATCTATGGAAGGTTTAAGATGGTCTAGATTCTAGAACAAAAAGGATATAGTATGTTGTTGAGTGCTAGATTTGTTGTGAGTCCAGAACCGAATCACCGGGGTTTCATTTTTTTTTTGGACCTGAACCGAAACGTTTTTACAAGTCCAGATCCGGTCCGGCGTTCCCATACACATCCCTAATTCAGACACAAGTATTACATAGAACATCTCACCAGAGCCCAAACTAACAAAATGAAATGACAACCCGCTGCTTGTTACGGTGAAATGACGCTATGAAGAGGCGGGGCTTAGTGACTTATATTCTGTGTCTGACCTTTGACAGTGCCAGAACTTCCTGCTGCACATGCCCATGGGGAACGGAGCCATGACTCAGGACGTGGGCCTGGGGGACAGACTGAGCAGCGCGGCCCCGCCCCTCCCCACGCTCCCCGCCCCGGACCTGACCGCGCCCCTGCCCCCCGACGCCGTGTGCAGCTGCGACGCCTGCAACGAGAGGCGGTACGTATCGAGTCGTACTTAGAAAATGTGCGGATGAGCTGGTTTGTGTGCGGCCGCGTTGTTGTTGTTGTTGACAAAATGCTCTGTGTTTGTTTGTGTTTTCTTGATGTTCAGATGATGTTTTAACAATGCAATGCCTCAAGAGAGTGCTAAAATGAACCATCAAAGAGCAGAAACGTCACTTTAAACCCTCGTTTTGGCTCTTTTTGAGGTCTTTTTTAACTGTTAACAATAAACATTTACCTCTAAACGCACATTATAACTCTATACTGATTGAACAGACAGTATTATTATGTTCTTACTTTGTTCATATTGATATCAGGAATGTCATTTCTAGCATTTAAGTCTTGAAAGAGAATGATTCGTTACTCTGAGGGATATAACTAACTAAAAAAAAAGGCAAATCTTCGTTAATTTTCATTGGGTTAGTGTATCCGTTATATGTAATCACCCTTTTTTACATCAAATACTACAGATTTTAAGTATTTTTTGTACATGGATGGTAATAAAATAGTAAAATAATTAAAATAATCCAAAAGTTTTTTCCTTGAATTTGAATCCAGGCAAGATGTGGCTCATTCTTCTCAGTTTAAGCACTTTTCTGTCAAATCGAGGCTATTTAATCCATTATTTCATTAACTTCACGTCGTCTGTATTAAGGACACAAGTGCAGACACGTGCTCCGTAGCCCAGACGACCTAAAACCCGCTCTTGTGCCCTCGTTTTCCAGGGAGATCTCGGCGGAGTCGGAGCGAGAGTCCCAGCAGCTCCAGAACCACTGGTCAGAGGTGCGGTACCTGGTGCGGTGCATCTACCGTCAGAGCGGCACGCCTCTCGCAGACGACCACGACCAGCCGCTGGAGCGAGACAAGGACGGCATGAAGGAGCTGGTGGACAGGTCAGTGGCACCGCCGCCATTTTAGCCCCGCGCTCCTGTCCCCTGGCCACTAGAGGGCCCCACGGGACTGCAGAAGATGAGGCTGTGCTGATGGATGACTGATTACTGATTGAATAAGCTAATTTACAGATATAATATGGAAAATCAACTTTAACAGGTCTTTAGCCATATATGCTTCTGATTTGACCCGCTCAAAGTTGTGTTTAGAGTGATTCATGTACGTTTGAGTCCTCTTTATTTCTTTATTCCCCTGCCTGCAACTCCCCATTGCTCCGAAATCCCTGTTTCCCCCTTCCCCCTTGTACACGCCCACTGCTCGTCACTGACCTCATGTTCAGGCCGTCATCGATACTGAGATGTGTATCAGGAAACTTTTAAACTTTAGTCATTCATAATCAGTTCTACACTTATTAAACACCTGAACCTGCATAAAAACAAACAGAATGAAAAAAGAAAACCAGACCAGAGAGAGAAACGACAGAGTAAAAAAACAATAGAGAGAATCAAGGCACACGAAACCCAAAGAAAACGTCTCATTTAGTCCAAATTCCTGTCAAATTTGTCCTTTTTCAAATTAAGTAGTAATGTAGTTTTTTCAATGCTACGAATGTCATTGGACAATGACCATCGTATGTATTGGACAATAATAATGATATCTGACGTTGTGAACCTGAAATGCCAATGCTTTTTTATTATTCTACTTAATCAGATCATAAAAATAACATTCAAGCCATGTTTAAGGCATATCCAGGTATCAAGCTCTTAGTGTCGGGATATGTATTGTATTGCAGCCTCTTTATGTGGGTACAACGAGGTAACAACGAGGCACCCGGCCCTGCCTCATTCTCCTATTATTATCTTTGTTAAATAAAGTTTCACGTGGGATTTAGCAGCGTTTCTAGATTCAGTTCCTTAATGATGTGCATCTCTCCAGAGCTGAAGCTATCAGTGTGGTCCGGCAAAGCAGCCCGGTAAAGAGGCGTGCGGGAATTTATTTAGTAGTTTTAATTAAAAGTGTGATTTAAAATGTCCAAAAAATGCAATAATAAGTGAAATGGCATTTGTTGTGTGCCTCAATATCATCATGACCTTTGACCTGACTATGAAGAGTGAACCCCTGATGTAAAAACACATTTGTTCACTACAGCCTGGAGTTAAGAACACTAAGTCTACTGATATTCTAGAATTTCCCTCATTATAGAATAACATTTTGCAGTGATTAGGTCAATACTGTGACAATACTAATGACACTTAACTTGTGGAAATGTGTGCAGACTGTGTGAAAAGGACCCGTACCAGCTGTACCAGCGTCTGGAGCAGCAGGCCCGCGAGTATGTGCTGGAGATGAAGGTGCGCCTGCTCAAGCACCTGTCCGTGGGCTCGGGCGGCTCGGGGGGCAGCGTGGCAGTGTCTCAGGGCCCCCCTCAGGCACACCAGTTCATCTCGCTGCTGCTGGAGGAGTATAGCGCCCTCTGTCAGGCTGCGCACACCATCAGCAGCTTCCTCCTCACTCTGGTTCGTCCGCGCTGAAGCTCGGTTAGCGTCATTTACCTGTCGACTCCTCTAACCCGATGCACGCTCCTCTGTTCCCCGCCCGTTTGTCCCGTCAGGAGAACGAGCACCTCCAGAAGTTCCAGGTGACGTGGGAGCTGCACAACAAGCACCTTTTTGAGAATCTGGTATTCTCAGAGCCCATCTTGCACAGCAGTTTACCTGCACTGGTTTCACAGCTTAAGTAAGACTCTTTCAGCTACACTTCCCTCCATACCGGGACTGTCCCGCGCGGAGTTTGCATGTTCTCCTTCACGTCTGCGCAGGTTTCCTCCGGGCGCTCGCGTACAGTTACACCGGGATCCAGAACACGCGCTGCTTTTCCAATACTTGACCAAGACCTGTCGTACTCGCACACAATAATTGAGAAAATGAGAGGTTTTGTCTATACGAGTTTTTGTTTATACGAGTTTTTGTTTATACAAGTTCTTCTATTCCTTTTCCTCTGTATTTACCTGCGTTGCAACAATGAAATTTCCCCATGTGTGGACAATAAAGGAATATCTTATCTTATATCTTATCTTACGAACGAGTCGGGTCACCACTCCCACCTCGAGCCAAACTTGAACAGAAGCGTGCAATCAGGCCTGTTTATTTTATTATTGCGCACGGAAAGCAAACACAATCAACAACAAAACAAAATCAAAACATCGCTCAATCATTCTTTCATTCTGTATAAATCCACAATGTGTTTCAGTCGGTTTCAGTTTGTGATATTGACCCTGATTGGGTAACGCGCCTGTCAATCACACCGGGACAATCTCAACAGTATAACCAATGCAGAGACATTTCCTTCCTGGCTTTCTAGTCAAATGTACAACAGGGTCACTTCTGGCAGGACCGCCCATTTACCCTCGCAGTCGTTTAGTTCTTCGAGTATCATTCTGTACAGACTCTTTAACACGATCGAGAAGGTAAAACGCCACTTTCTGTGCAGGCATGGCACAGCCTCTCGCGACTCGTACAGCGAGGACATGTACCGCGCCCTGTTGGAGCGGTACCAGCAGCTGCAGCAGGAGATGGCGTCCGTGGCGGCACTCTGGCAGGAGTGCGAGAAGAGGATAGACGACTACGTGGACGAGCAGGTAGACGAGGACGAAAGCGCATCAACCGTTGGCGGCGTCGTTGTTGTTGTTAGAAATAAACCTTTGCTTTTGCTTCGACAGCTTCTCTTTAAGGTCGACGGCCAGAGTCTTACCTACCAAAGAACAGAACCTCATAAATCCCTGGTTAGCAAAAACGTAAGGGATTCAAGTGATTTTAGTCTTCTGTTTTTAGTTCTTGCCTTGAATTGTTGTGCCACTCTTCCGTTTAGACCTTAAAGACCAAGCAGCGGATGCTAAAGGAGGACTGGGAGTTTTTCAAGCAGAGGCGGTTTCTGGAGGAGCAGGTATGAAGCGATGGAGCTGCGGCGGGGACATTGTTGACGGTCGTGTCGCTGTGGCTAATGTGTCCTTCTCACAGATGCCTAACAAGAAGTCCAACTCTGGAGACAACAACTTCACAGACACGATGAGAATGCTGTCCTCACGTTTGAGTATTCCCGACTGTCCAAACTGCAACTATCGCAGAAGGTACGTTCGTTTTCACGCTCTACGACAGTAAAGGGTTTGACGTACCTGGTTTTCAGTCTGTGAAAGAATTTGAATCCTTCGGCACATTGCTGATATTCACATGCATGGGTTCTTTTGGCCAATAGCTCAGAAGTTTGGTTCCTTCTTACTGGGCACTAGTGTCTTCTTAAAGTACACTGTCGCTTTTCTCGTTGGGGACTTGCTTCCACCTGCTTCTCTCTGTGGAGATGTTAATAAGTCATACTGTGGAACATTCTGGGCAAAGTAATCATGTCCGTGGAGACGAGCAGGTGGTCACCAGAGATGCTCTTGGATAATGCACCAGTCTGTGTTCTGTGGAGGATTACTTAAGCTTAAGCTATTTTAAAGAACAAAACAAGTGGATTTTGTGTCACGCCTTGTTCCATTGGGTGTGTTTTATAAATAACATGTTCCAGCGGGGCTTCCATAGTAACTTACATGCTCTAAAGATGCCGTTCATTTTCCCTCGGCCCTGACTGGTTCCTCCGTCCCAGGTGCACGTGCGACGACTGCAGCCTCTCCCACATCCTCACCTGCGGCATCATGGACTCCCCCATCGCCGAGGACCTCCACATCAAACTGCCCCTGCAGGGAGACCCGCCGCGGGACTACCTGTCCGAGGTGCACCCTCCCAGCCTCTCCTCCGGCAGCTCCGCCTCCGGGTCCAACTCCAGCTCCCCCATCACCATCCAACAGCACCCGCGGCTCATGCTCCCCGACGCCGATCCCAACACGTTGTGAGTCGCACGGACGCGCCGCCGGCTTTGTTTGCCTCCGAATTCTGTGACCGAACGAGTTCTTGTGTTTTAGCATTAGCGACGACTACGAAGTGCTTCCGTTATCCAGTAAATTCGGGGACATCTACCCTCTGAGCGGTTACGAGGACGGCGGCGTCATGCGATCGTCTGTGAACGGGCTGCACCACGAGCTGAACGGGGAGGGAGAAAAGACGCTAAAGACTGTGGTGAGGAGCGAATAAAACGTCACTCATGAATATCCTCGCCCCGTTTCTTTGTGTTCCGTTTATCGACTGAGATCACGATGTTGTGTGCTAAACTGTGTCTATGCTCCGCCCACAGTCTCCTCATCTAACCAGCAGCAGCAGTTCATCAGAGGGCGACGAGGAGGAGGCTGATGGTGACGGCGGGGAGCCTCCGGGGCAGCAGGGGGAGCTAGGCAAAATTCACAGCCCGCCTCCTTCATACAGCCATCAGCAGCAGGTATGACTCAACTCTCTCATGGGAATCATACAGTGAAGTTGTGTTAAGTCCTCGCCCCTCTGAGCCTCAGAAAGCGCTCCGTTCCAAATGTCCCAGTTTTGTGACATCGTAGGCAGAGCTCGGAGATCTTCTGCTCTGGAGTCCATAAATCATCGCTCGACTCGTCCTGAGCAGTTCTGCCTTGGAATTCATTACAACCGCGTGCCTGCATTAGCATGTCGGGGCAAGCTAGGTTTGTTTAGCTCGCTTTTAAGGAATTGTGTGAGTTCCAACACAATTCCTGAGGATAGATCGCCTCGCAGGGATAGAGTAGTGTGTGCTTATTTTCCGCACTATAAGGCGCACTTAAAATCCTTTAATCTTTTAGAAAAACCACAGTGCGCCTTATAATCCAAGTGCGCCTTATATATGGATTAATTCTGGTTGTGCTTATTGACCTCGGAGCGATTTTGTGTGGTACATGTTTTGTTTCGCTTAATGCGCCTTATAGTCCAGTGCGCTTTATATATGAAAAATGATCGAAAATTGACCATTTATTGACAGTGCGCCTTATAATAACCCTATAGTGGGGAAAATACAGTACATTATTTTAAGTTCTAAAATGGCAAAGTGAAGGTACTTGAGCAGGTTTAAAGGCCATTAATGACACAAATAGTACATAATATTTATCCTTTTAAAAGTTAGTGACCACTTACAAATAACCGTCTGACACCTATATTTGCAATATCTTTGCACACGATAAATATATCAAATCTAAAATGTCCTCTTCGGTCTTCAACCTTCAGGTAGCACCGGTGCAGCATGCGTGCGAGTGCCACGTCTGCACTCAGGACCCAGGCTCCACGATGCTGGGGCCCGCTTCCTGCCTGCCCCCCGGCCGCCTCCACAACGCGCCCCCGCCTCCCCCTCCCGCGGTGGGGCACCAGTTCTTCACAGACCCCAAGACGCCCCCCACGCACCCCGCCCTGCACCTGTACCCCCACATCCACGGTCACCTGCCCCTTCACAACTTCCCCCGGCCCCTGCTGCACCCCACCATGTACCCACCAAGCCCGCCGCTCTCGCACAACAAGGTGAGCCCCGAGAGCGCGGGGAATCACATCACAGGGCCATGTCGTTGTGTGTTCATGTCGCCACTAGAGGTCGCACATGCTCCACGCTGATGTGAACTCGTTAGATGTCTAAAAACGGTTTTAAAAATGTAACAAGGCTGTGACAAAAGTCCATCCATCCATCCATTTTCAGTCATTGAGCAATATTTCATGTATTTATAACCTGTGCTATTGTTTCTCAGTCATAGATGTTTGTTGTAACAGATTTTACATGCAGATGAAATCATTTGCATGTGTGTGGTCGTCAGCGTTTTGGGAGATTACCTAGCTCTGGGTAGTTATAGGTAGAAAATATATTTGAATTATAACGAAAGCAGAAATCTGTCTTTCGCTTAGAAAACCCCCACAGTTCACAAGCATTGTGAGTGAAAGTCAAATGTAAACTTTTTGCACATTTCCACTTATGTCATGCTGTTATTTTTTGGTGTTTTTTAATCCTACTGTTTCAATATAACCTTTTTGTTTCATCAAATGTATCCCAGCTCTGCCCGGTACATACTGTTGTTGTATCCTTGGTCAGTCTGTGGTTATTAATGTGAAGAGTAAATGAGAAATGCAGTGTTTGACTCTAAATAAGCTCTAAATCCAAATTAGGTCCAGGGCAGTGAGACAAAATGAGATGTTAACATAATTTATAATATGCTTAGTACCACAATTTTCACAACCTTGATATAACTGGAACTCAAAATTATTCTAGATTCTACACGTTTGTATGATTTTTACCCCTAAAAAACGTATCTTTCTGTCTTCCTCTTATCCAGCCCATTCCTCCATGTCCCACGTCCAGTCATTCGGCAGCGAAACAACCCGCCTTCAGCCCCTCTTTACCGGAGCATGTGTACCCGAACTGCTTCGGCGCGCCGGGGGGCACCGGGGACTGGAACAGCTCACTGCAGTGCCTCTCCCTTAAGTTCGAGAATCTGTGGGACGCTGCTGTCATGAAGAGTTGGAACCCATCGGTGCTGCTGCCCGACTCTTTACCAGGTCAGTTTAGAATCCGATACGCCGCATTTCAATTCTGTGTCAATTAGTCTTCATAACGTTGGCATTTTTAACAAGGAGGAATAGTTTGTACAGGGGCAAGGAAACGATCTTCAAATATTTTGCCAATGTGTCACTGAAAACAGGAACAACTGAGTGAAAACATGTAAACAGTATAGGGTAAAGGAGAGGCCCTTGAGGTACACCACAAAAAAATACGGTTTAGTGGTGTTTTTCAGGATTCCATGTTAACCAAAAATTTTAAAAGTCTAATATTGAAAATCATACAGGTGTCAGGGCTGCAGCACATACACAGTAATGTAAAATAGACTAAGTTTATCTCCCTTTTACTATTTGCAAACAATGATTATCTTTCCTAAAAGCCTGATAGCTGATAGGAATATCTAAAAACAAAATGTATAGATTCCATTACCTAAGTTTTCCCCCCATCATCTTGTTGGCGCCACAGGTGACATGCTAGGACCACCCTTGACCGACGTGCCCCTGCCCCCAGCGTCGCCTCTCGGCCCTCAGGCGGACCACTGCTCCCTCCCCACCCCTCCCTCCTCCTCGTCCTCCTCGTCCTCGTCGTCCTCGTCGTGCTCCTCGTCGGACGTCAAAGAGCAGAAGCGGAGCGGCGCCAAGAAGAAGTGTCTGTACAACTTCCAGGACGCCTTCATGGAGTCCAGCCGGGTAGTCATGGCAACCTCCGCTTCCACGTCCTCCGTGTCCTGCACCGCCACCACTGTCCAGTCCAGTAAGAACACGCTTTTTTTAATACGTATGGCATGAAAACGGCAAAATGAAGGTCTTGTTTTTAGACTTTAGTTTGTGTTTCAAGGTCAGATTTGTTTCACGCACATGTTTTAGATGTTTGGTCCTCCTTCTGAACAGACAAAACTGTAAAGTCATTGTGTCCCCTTATGCTAGCATACATTTCCACCTCTACAGTTCAAAATCTGTTTCTCACATGTTAAGAAGGTGAAAATGGAACAAACATGGAACATTTTCTTCAATACATTTACTTTAATTCATTTTCTACCCCTTGCGGGTCATTGGAGCCTATCCCAGTGACTTTGGGCCTATACTTTTAGTGAAATAATTATAATAATGCAAAGATTTTCAAAAAAGACGTGCGACAATGTTTATAAATGTTGAATCCTCACTTTGCCCCCCCTTCTCCAGACGATGTCTTTCATAGTTTGGGTAAAGAGGACCACAGACCCCCCTGTTCCAGTCCCAGAGGCACCTCCACGGGCCTGGGCTCCCTCCCGCCGCTGCCGGGCCCCACCCTGCTGCCAGCTCCCACCACACACCTCCCCACAATGCCCCCTCCCGCCTTCCCAAAGCTGGCCGCCCCGGCTCCAGACTTCGGCGAGGCGCACCACGGCCTGTGTCTCCCCCCCAGCGAACCTCCGGTGTGCTCCACAGACGGGCCGGTCAGCGCCCCCCCCAGCGTCTGCAGGTAATGTCACCCCCCAGATCACCCCAAACTGCACCGTGAATACAATGGGGCTACACTTCTTAACACATTAACGGTGACGTACAGCTCGGTGACAATAAGGATTTGTATCTCTTTTTTTTTTGTATTTTCACTTGGTTTGACTGAATCATGAAGACACCACTGTCCTTCCAGTGACCCCGACTGCGAGGGCCACCGCTGCGAGGGCAACGGCGCGTACGAGCACCAGCCGTACGACGGAGAGGAGAGCCAGGACGAAGACAGCTGCTCCGAACACAGCTCCTCCACCTCCACCTCCACCAACCAGAAGGAAGGGAAGTACTGCGACTGCTGCTACTGCGAGTTCTTCGGACACGGAGGGGTGAGGGACGCTTCAAACTTTCAAAATGCAGTAAATCTAAAGGTGTCCACGCTGGAAAATGTCCTTTAATCCATTTGTCGTGTAACCCTCTCCCCGTCCCAGCCCCCAGCCGCTCCCACCAGCAGAAACTATGCAGAGATGCGAGAGAAGCTCCGTCTGCGGCTGACCAAGCGCAAGGAGGAGCAGCCCAAGCGCGAGGAGCAGCCGCCGGTGCTGGAACGAGACGGAGGGGTGGAGGACCACAGACGGGTGGAGGACCTGCTGCAGTTCATCAACAGTGCGGACAGTAAACCTCCGTCCAGCTCCAAAGCCGCCAAGAGAGCCAGGCACAAGCAGAAGAAGGTACGAGACGCCAGAAAAGAATGTTATACAGCCGCATGTACACAATTCCATTCAAGACTTGATTAGATATGAGACATTTTTGTATTGTACATTGAGTCGTTCCTAAGCCTAACGTGTCCCCGTCTCGCAGCTGGAGGAGAAGGCCCGTCTGGAGGCCGAGGCCCGCGAGCGAGAGGAGCAGCAGCTTTTGGAGGAGCGGCGGCGGCGGCAGGAGGAAGAGGAGGCGGCGCTGCAGAAAGAACTCCTACGCCTCCAGGAACTACAACACCAGCGTGCCGCCAAGAAGAAGAAGAAGGACAAGGCGAAGGAGAACACGGCCCCCACGCCAAACAACCCCCAGCCCCTCAAACAGACTGCTCAGAACGTCCTCGACAGCCTGCAGCTCCAGAGCCTCATCCGCCTGCCCGACCCCAGGCCCCCCACGTCCCACTGTCCCAAGCGCACCAGCGACAGGGGCCTCAGCACGGACAACGGCGTGCTGAGCTCCGCCCTGCACAACGGCGCGTACCCGCACATCGAGATCCACGGCAAGGCCAAGAGCAAACTGACAAAGGCAGCTCCCAGCGAGACGCCCGCAGCCAAGAGAAGCCCGGAGCTGGCGCCCAAGCACATCAACGGCGCCCCCGCTCCCCCTGCAGCAGACGCCAAAGAAACACGCCTCAGGCCCCTGGAAGCCCCGGCGACGCCCAACGCCGAGACCGGGCCCAGCTACAGAAGCGCCAGCGGGAAGAGGCCGCAGCAGCAGCAGCAGCAAACGGCCGGTCAGGCGAAGGAGGAGCGGACGAGCCCGCCCGCGTACCACCATTCCCCCTCGCCGCCGCCGGCCCCGCCCCAGCAGGAGCCGCACCAGCAGAACGGAAAACCAGCCAGTGCAGAGTCCCCACAGTCCAAGTCCAAGAGCAAGAAGAACAAGAAGAAGCGGGGCGACAAGTCGAATACGTCAATCGGTGGGTGCAACTGCAGTGACACAGGCGCTCGGGGCTGTATTTGACCCACAGGGGTAATTTAAACACACTGAGCAGTTAATTACAGTAATAAGAGCTAAAACAAGGGTCTCAGTGCAGGTCAACAGGAGGACAGGTCAGGTAGATAAGCGCTAGGGCAGTTTGAGGGGAGTAACCACCCTCAGGACAAAAGTGTTATGGAATCAGAGTGGTGTTGTCACGACTTGAGTCCGATACCACAACAATGATTAAAAAAAACACAGACAATAGACCTTTTTCCACATAAAACAAATGATAGTAATAGAATGTGATTTGAGCCATATAAGATTCTGATGGACTTGATCTGGTCCTGTTTTAGGTCAGTTTTAGCCCTGGTCTTGTGCCTGTTTAGTCCTAGTTTTAATGTGATGTTTGTACAAGTGAGACCGCACCCTTAAACCAGTTCAAGACGCTTCTAAAACCAGTCAAGATTGGTACATTTTTGTGTTTTCTAACTGTAGAAAATTTGTAAACGTATACATGTTGTACACACTTATTTTCAGGGCAACTTCAATCATTTAGACAGTTATCTTGGTGATTTCTTTAACTTTAACTCGCTCTAACATTTACACTTCAGACTTTAGGAATGCCAATAGAATTTAGGGCTAGACGATTTAACAATTTTGATGATCTGCAACATTTTAGCAAATCAAAACTTCCAATAAACCTTGATGAGGACAAAATATCAGAAACAAATCGAGAAGATGCATTCAAATACTGTCATTTAATACTTTTGAACACAATGGAGAGAAAGATTGAAATTGCTATTATATAAATGTTTCCACCAATATCTGTAATGGATTTATTTTGAATCCACTGAACTTTAAATCCCTTTGAGGGCAGTCGAATCTGATTAGGATCATCACTAGTTTAATTTGAGCCTGCCGTGACCAGTCAAATCGGCGCAATAAAAATACTTTCTCGTACTATTTTTAGCCCACAAATGATTTCCAATTACATAATTCTCAAAATTCTACACGGAAAATAACTGTGTTTCCACCCGCCGCTGTGAAAAGTTCAAACCGCAGCGTGTCACTCGGCAGGTGCTTCCTCTTTTGGCGCCGGGCTCAGAATACTGCACAAGTGACTACAAAGAAGTCGACTAATCCTATGAATTATTGTTTCTTATATTATGATTTGCAGATGACGTTTTCCTTCCCAAAGACATCGACCTGGACAGCACGGAGCTGGACGAGACCGAGAGAGAGGTGGAATACTTCAAAAGGTAGATGTTTATTCACCAGATGCACAAAGTGTGTTTGTTTAGAAGTTAGACTTGAACCTGAGTCACATTCCTCGATTACGAACGTCCTCGCGTGGAGCTGAACGTCCTCGCGTGGAGCTGAACGTCCTCGCGTGGAGCTGAACGTCCTCGCGTGGAGCTGAACGTCCTCGCGTGGCGCTGAACGTCCTCGCGTGGCGCTGAACGTCCTTCATGCAACCGGGGCATCGACGGCCACACGCTACGACGGCCGCGTGATCGTCGGGATTCAGATGACGTCACGCGTAGCCGAGGCCCCCCCAGTGTCCCGGAGTGAAGGCCCCCCCAGTGTCCCGGAGTGAAGGCCCCCCCAGTGTCCCGGAGTGAGGGCCCCCCCACTGTCCCGGAGTAGGCCCCCCCACTGTCCGTTAGTATTAGTGATTAGAGTATTAATGAAGTCGTCTTTGGTCATGTTTTGATAAGGCCATTTAAGGTATTTTTAATCATTTTAATCGTTTTTCAATGATTTCAATGTTTTCTTTTAGTGATAATCGTGTAACACCTGTAGAGTTTTAGTCTCCATCAAGCCGCCTTCGCCTACGACAGCGTGACCCGCCCACTGTTCCTGGACCCGCTCAGTCCGTCACTCACGTCCCGTTTGTCTTTGTCCCCAGGTTCTGCTTGGACTCGGCGCGACAGACACGCCAACGGCTTTCCATCAACTGGTCCAACTTCAGCTTGAAGAAGGCCACTTTTGCTGCTCACTGAGTTGGGGCGGGGCAGGGCGGGGGGGTCACAACAATCAGAACAGCCTCTCTTCCCCCCCCCCCCCCCCACGACCCCCTCGCTCTTCTCCCCGGACTCTGCTACCCCCTCTGTGCCCGCTCCTCACACACGCACACACACACGCTGCCTTGCTTCCCTCACACGCCCCCCGGACGCCCCCCGGACGCCCCCCCCCCCCCCCCCCCCCCCCCCCCCCCGAACCGGCCACACACGCCCCCCGGACCGCCCACACACGCCCCCCGGACCGCCCACACAACAGAAGAAACGCCCACACAACAGAAGAAACGCCCCCGCGTGCTTGTGCGCTTTTAGTTCACCCGACTGAATAAGCCATGGTCGAAAACGATTTCTACCTGTAGTCAAAAAACAAACCGCTTATTATTATTATTATTATTATTATTATTATTATACTGTCAGAAAAGTTTCCACACCAAAAAAAAGAGATAAATATGGAAACGTTTAAAAAAAATCATATATTATGTACTAAACGAGAGCTGTATTTGAGACACTGTGGCTTTGACTGTCCCCAGCACGCCGCCTCGCCAGGTCCGTGGAGGGGGGCACAACATGGGGGGCACGACGGGCTCCGCTGCTACCCCCTCACCCCCCACCCCCGCCCCCTTCAGCACACCCGCCCCCCCATTTCACACCGAGGAAGAAGGAGGAAAATACTTGACAATGTTCTTTTTTTTTGTTTTTAAGTTCTGTTTAACAAACTGTTGAGTAAAAATGTACCCGTTCCACTTGTTTTCTCTCATTTTGCCCTGTAGCCAGCTTGTATGAGAATGATTGAAAAAAGAAGAATACTCCTCACACTATCAGTCTGTTTTAGAGTGTATATTGTATTAACACTGAAGCCAAACCGGCTACTTTTAACATATTGTTAAGTAATATTAAATCTGGTCTTTCTTTTTTGAAAGATGGAATACCGTAGTATGGCAGGAGGTGTCTTGTGTCGAATGTTCTTTCTCTGAGCGCGGTCAACGGGTCGGGCCTGGGTTCTGGTCATGATGTGGATGCTTCTTGAGTCGGGTCAAAAGCTGCACTTCTTTACACGTAGTGCGCACGAAATCGAGCGCAAAGCGCTCGCCCACTTCCAAACACTCACTAACGCACTCCTCCACTCATGCACGCCCCGTGCATACTAATTAGTAGGAAAATGGAACATTGCCGTTGTAAACGGGCAAAGCCCGTGCAAAAGTGCGCACTAAACGAGCGCTTTAGGGATCATCTCAAAATGGGTCTCTCTCTGGACCCCCTCATGTCTGGCTTCACATAAAATGTTAACGCATTGATAAAACGATAGTAGCTTGATAGACCCTGCTCACCTTTAGTCCCTGAACATCCTTTGCTATGTTTATCAGTAGAAGTTATGAATTCTCCAAATAATGTCACCTGTTGCGCATGTTTGTTTACTCAATCCACATGGTCCACGGCGCGCCGTGGCCAGCGCGGGGAGCGGGGCGGGTGCTCCCTCGCACAGGCCACTGCGCCGTGCGCACACGGCGGTGCGCCTTGCTCCCCCGTGCTCCGCGCCGCACCCGCCGCCTAATGTTGGCCTAATGCTCGTTGCTGAGTTTTTTAGCATTTTAAAACAATGACTGCCACAACGATGTATTGAAGCTTCAAAGCAACAAAAAGACAAAATGTAGGTTCAACCCCCCAAGACGAAAAATATTACGTCTTTTCAGCTTCAACCCATTTTGAGATGATCCCTTACATGGGGATGACGACCGCGGGCGTCATCCCCATGTAAAGCGAGTGACTGGAGCCTATCCCAGTGACTTCGGGCCTTAGGCGGGGTACACCCTGGACAGTGGCCAACTTGTCGCAGGGCCAACACAGAGACATAGACATTACAGACAGTTCACGCTCACATTCATTCACTAGGGCCAATTTAGAGTCACCAATTTTGCCTAACACATACATGTCTTTGGACGGTGGGAGGAAGCCGGAGAACCCGGAGAGAACCCACGGTAACACGGGGAGAACATGCAGACTCCACCCAGAGAGATCATGTGATGTTGGTCTGGTCCGGGAATCGAACCCATGATCTCCTTCTTGGGAGGCAAGAGCGCTAACCGCCTTTGCCACCGTGCACCCATATATAAACATGTAATGCAAAAATTTTACATTATTACTTTATAGAGGGTCAAAAGCACAAAGTGCGAAAGTACCCGTCAGAGACCAGGGACCCACACCATGAGGTAGGAAAATGTATAGTTTATGATATTTGAAAAATGGGAAACATTGTTTTCGCTTCGGAATATTATTCTTTCTTTCTTCTCGGGACCAACCCCCCTATTTTTCACCCAGTGAACATCGACAAAAAGTCACAAAAATTTGCACACCTCTAAAAATCGTGCCTCTCTACATTCTGGCTCTCTCCCTTTTCTAAAATTTAAAAAATTGGCGTGTCAGCGCCCCCAAATGTACAAAAAATGCACTGAGAGATGGGAAATGGTACAAAAAAAATCTGATCGGAGAATCATGAAATTTGGCGCAGAGCTAGATGGTGACAAGAGAAGTAAAAAATATTTATTACGGCAACGACGTCCGCCCAACTAAATGTCGGCCATATTGGATCAAAATTTGCTAAGCATGACTCAGAGTTTTTCCAAATGTCGTACTTTTACAAACTCCCAGGACGTTGGCCAGAAAAAGCTGAAATTTGATGAAAATGATGCTGAGAAGTGGGCCATCAAAAGTTATCCAAATTACATTGATACCTGTCACGGTCTCTGTGCGGCGAAGCTGCAAACTGTAGCTAGAATTTAGGAATTTTCCCAAATTTTAAATTTGCTGCCGTTTGCGCAGATAAAGTCTGAATTGCGTCAAATTTGAATCAGTTGTTAATCCTTTACCCTAAACCTATTTTAAGTGAAATAAATTAATTTGGTGCGACAGCGCCCTCTACAGGGTGAAATCAAATTTTAAATGGTGGGTAAAATGTTTAATTTTTCAAAATTTTACGAAATTTGGCACAAAATTCCATTTTGGCATCCCGATCAAAAAAGTCAATGAGACCCATGTCGTATTTGTTACGCCGTAGCCGTAGCGATGACAGAAACCTCCCATGTTATTCCAATGGGGAAATCTCCATATTGTTTTACTTCGGTATCGGATCGAATCAGAAGTCGCTGGCGTCGCCGTTACGATCCTGGAGCCGTTTACAATGTGCACTCTGAACAGAATTACAAGCTTTTAAGCACAAACTGCAAATGTAATCGCAATACTTACTAAATACCAATAAACTGATCAAATTCGAATAATCCCGTGAAAATCCTAATAAAACCCTGAATTCGTAGCTCTACTGCTCAAACACGTGCATGTTTCCTCGCGCACTCCCCCTACTGGTCAGTCTTTGTATCCTCTGAGTGAGTTACAGCTGAGTTCACCGTGATTGGTTAAACCATCAGAAGAAGCAGATGGTTGAGTCAAATTTTAACGGTGATACACATTTCGCCCGCCCCATGAATCGAGTAACTTTAATCATAAATGAGTCCCGCCCAAAGAGGGTTTTATTTTTTTATTGACATAAAGAAAATGAAACAAAAATGGGTTGTTGTTCTAAATAAATGGGTGTTTACTTTATTTCACAATACTGTACATCCTGCTGCTGAGTGACGGCAGCGATGATTTCACAATATCCCAATCGTACGTACAATATTGCACAAAATTGAGTCGGGTTATTGCGAAACATGAATGATTTGAAAAGCAGAAGGGGATTTTAATTTTTTTCAATTAGAATATACAGTGTTTAGACCCTTTTTATGCTAAATATTGAGTTAAACACTGCTGCAAATTAGTGTCACAATACAAATATTAGAAAAGAAAACATCCTGAAAATTACTGTAGTTTCTTTCGATCCAGACCATTCCTAAACTTGTCAGAAAAGTTATGTTTTTTCTTATTTGTTTTGTATCGGCGTTGACACTTACTGAACATCTAGGGTGACCAGACGCCCCCTTTTACCCGGTAGAGTCCCAGTTTAGACCCCTGTGTTCCGTGTCTGTGCAGATTTTTCCAAAACCACTGATTTATCCCGAGTTTTTCATCACTTTAAGACCTGACAACACCAAACGGGGGAATGTATCGTGTTTCTTTAGTCAAAATTGCAAAAATCTGACTTTAGAAGAACCAGAACGCAAAGAAACCATAAGCCCCGCAGGCTCATCCCAGTAGTGGAGTACTCTCGGCCCTCAGGCTCGGGGAGGACGGGTACTCTTCCACAGGGGATTCCCTCTTTTAAACCTCCCATGTTTTTCACCTCGACCGTTGACATCTCTAACGCTGCCATTTACAATCACTCAGCATTAATAACACACAGACACACACACAGAGAGACACACACACACACACAGAGAGACACACACACACACACACACACAGACACACACACAGAGAGACACACACACAGAGACACACACACACACACACAGAGACACACACACACACACAGAGACACACACACACACACACAGAGACACACACACAGAGACACATACACACACAGAGAGAGACACACACACACACACACAGAGACACACACACAGAGACACACACACACACAGACACACACACACACACACACACACACAGAGACACACACACACACACACAGAGACACACACACACACAGAGAGACACACACACACACACACACACACACAGACAAATAATGCACATTGAAGCTTTCTTGGAAAATAAACAGCCATTATCTTCTGTTCTTATGGGACTTCCCGCTGGAAGGTGGGAAAGTCCCATTCTTCTTGGATACAGAAGATTAAAGGCCTCAATGTGTGCGCTGTTTGGATTTGTAGTTTTAGCTCAAACCTTTGGCACTCAAAAGGCGACAGGAACTAAGCGAGTGCGGTCACATGATTGCTCTTCTGACTTTGAGAGTGTCCAAAGTCCCCGGGCAGGGTCAGATGGGGGCGGGGTCAGACGGGGGGCGGGGTCAGACGGGGGGCGGGGACGGCTTTGTTCCACTGCTGTGGTGAGTGACTTTGGAGTGTGTGAGGAAGAGGTGTGTGGGACAATCCCCAGTGTCATGTCTGTGTGTGTGTGTGTCTGTGTGTGTTTCTCTGTGTGTGTGTGTCTGTGTGTGTGTGTGTGTCTGTGTCTGTGTGTCTGTGTGTGTGTGTGTGTGTGTGTCTGTGTGTGTTTCTCTGTGTGTGTTTCTGTGTGTGTGTGTGTGTGTGTCTGTGTGTGTTTCTCTGTGTGTGTTTCTCTCTGTGTGTGTGTGTGTGTGTCTGTGTGTGTCTGTGTGTGTGTGTGTCTGTGTGTCTGTGTGTGTGTGTGTGTGTGTGTGTGTCTGTGTGTCTGTGTGTGTGTGTGTGTGTTTCTGTGGTTACACGTGACCCAAGAAAAGCACGTTTTCAAACCTTAAACAGAAGTGATCTGTGACACACTGTGACATTCCACACGTGTTGAAAACCATGCGTCTGTGACATTGAGCGTCATGTGATCACACTTGACCTACTAAAGACTAAAGAGTGTGAGTGTGTGTGTGTGTGTGTGTGTGTGTGTGTGTGTGTATTCCTTTATTGTCCCACATGGGGAAATTTCATTGGTGCAACGCAGGTAGATCCAGAGGTAGATACAGAAGAACAGATCACTTATAGGAAGTCTGAAAAACACTTTCAGTAGAAGATCTCCTATAAATAAATAAAAACTCCCATAGACAAATAAATACATAAATACCATTGCATGTGATCACGACAGTAATTGCACATGAACATGTGTCACGACAGCACATAGATTGCACATGAATTTCACAGTAATTGCACATGAATTGCACATGAGTATGTGTATGTGTATGTGTGTATATGTGTATGTGTGTATATGTGTATGTGTGTGTATGTGTCTGTATGTGTGTGTCTGTCTGTCTGTCTGTCTTTTTGTCTGTGTGTGTGTGTGCGTGCCTGTGTGTGTATTTGTGTGTCTGTGGGCGCTGAAGGCTCGAGCAGGTGGAAACACTGTTCAGCCACTTCCTGTTTGTGAGGGGCCAGCGCCTTCCTCCAGCACAGACCTGCCAATCACAGCTTTGCACCTGAGTCATTACTGCTACGGGACATGTATAGTACGTGTGCGGGGCCCGCCTCTGTCTCGTTGTGGTCTCGTGGCCCTGAGCCGGAGCCACACGACGGCAGCTGAGAATGTGTCTGTGGCAGGGGCGTCTGTGGCAGGGCGTCTGTGGCAGGGGCGTCTGTGGCAGGGCGTCTGTGGCAGGGCGTCTGTGGCGGGGCGTCTGTGGCGGGGCGTCTGTGGCGGGGCGTCTGTGGCGGGGGCGTCTGTGGCGGGGGCGTCTGTGGCGGTGGGGCCCTTCAGACGGCGGCGTGGCCCTTCAGACGGCCCCGTGTGGGGGGTTTCCACTGCTCGCACGTGTCACTTCAGCTCTCAGACAGTGGGGAGGGGAGCCACACGTGTTCTGCAGTAAGAGTACTTCAAAATAGTAGTACAAAGCCGTGGGCCAAGCAGTTACTAGAGTATTTTGAGAAACTGCAATATCTGATAAATGGAAGTGAAAGCTAAAAGATAAAATAGTTAAACCTTTCTAACTCGATCCCAGCTCTCACGAATACTTTGGCACATCACTAGTATTCACAAGCATCGATATCTTCTCCAGCTGTAACAGAGTACTACAGAGTACTACCGAGTACCACAGAGTACTACCTTCTCACCACGACTCGACACAGGTTGAACGTTCAAAGTGTTTTATTACAAAAATATATATCACTCTTAACCCACAATTTCCACATACTATGACGTACAGTTACTATTTCAGGACAAGCAAAAATAAATAATCAATACAATACTAATATATAATCTGTTATGAAAATATATATATATATATATATATAATTTACATTTTAAAAGTAGTCAAAATATACATAGCACCTCGATACATAAGGTAGAAGCTTATTTCTCTTTAAAGTGCATACGACGGGCTCCAGTGAATAGTGAACATGATTAATGACCTCATACGCAAACGGTGAAGTAAACGCAATGACAATATATCACTTTGTTTTATGAAAGTTTGAACTGTCTTTTTTTAAATTTTGTGTCATTTTTTCTTGACAAACTGCCACAAAGTGACAGTTAACCGAGCATGAGCCACCGCCACGTGCACTTCCGTCTGAACCAGGGCTAAATGTCACCAAAAGTGCAACAGTGGCAATAGGAAACAATCAGGTCAATGACATTTGGCGCGTGTCGCGTTCACTTCCCACGAGAGGGGGGATTCTACAGCATCTGCACACGGCGGGACCGGGGGCTTTTTTTGGAAACTAAGTAAATGTGAAAACGCCAGATTCATCACGACGGAACCTTGAGCGAGGGCGCCTGGATGCCCCGGTCGGTTCTCCTGAGTCACGACAGTTACGGGACGTTTCAGTCACAACAGAGATGATGATGTTTGTCCTTTAACTGAAAGTGTAACTGTGTGTAAAAAGTGTGACTGTCATTATGTTTTCATTGAGTGTTAATGTCCGTAAGCCACGCCCCTGCTGCCTCTCGGCTCATGCTGAGGGCGGTCTGTTTGTGTAGTGCTCCTTCCTCGCTGTTCTCAGGTTTGTGGTGTGTGAAAGGTCCTGCTCATGGTGTGAAAGGTCCTGCTCATGGTGTGAAAGGTCCTGCTCATGGTGTGAAAGGTCCTGCTCATGGTGTGAAAGGTCCTGCTCATGGTGTGGTGTGTGCTCATGGTTTGGCGTGAAAAGTCCCACTCATATCCTGGCGCACTCCTCCCAGTGGTCGAAGTACTGAGCTGCCTCTGCGTCGCTGAATCGAGCCTGACAGCGCGGGCACCGCAGCTCAGACTGCTCTGCGCTCTCGCTCCAGTGGGGGCGCTGTGGCGCAGCGGCACCAGAGGGCTGCGGCGGCTGCTGGTGCTCCTGCCGCTCCTGCCGCCGCCTGTCCGCGCTGCTCCTCGCTACATGCTCAGTGTCTTTGGTCCGTCTCGGAGCGATTCGGTGTCCGATGTGAACGCGGCAAAGAGGAACTATATCCCGATCTCTGTCTCTGATCTCCCGCACTTCTGCCCCCTGCTGGCGACAAGAGGAAAGACATGTAAGCAGCAGCACACAAACATCCCCTTTCTCCATCTTTTCAGCTAATATTGTCTCCATCTTGTTGTCTCCATCTTATTGTCTCCATAGCATAGCATAGCATAGCATAGCATAGCATAGCAACACTCGTCATGTCTTATCACTTTGCATACATATATTTAGGTCAAGCAATTATATTGTAGCATTAAAATAAAACAGTGCAATGGCTAAAATCTGATTAGTTTATTTGATTATTGCACAAACGCAATCACAAACATCACAGAACATTGCACGCCGTTGTGCGATTAGCTTGAAACTGAAAAGTGTTATAAAATGACTCTTTACCTGTTTGTGCAGCTGCTGCTTCAGCTGCCGGATCTGCTCTTTCAGCTCCTGGATCTGGCCTTGCGCCCTCTCCCGGTCGGCTCGCTCCGATTTGAAGTCGTCCGTGTAGATCAGTACCTGGAGGGCAAACGCCACATTAAACATCTTTCATTTATTGATGTATTTAAAGTGTTCTGATGGTCTCTTTTCGCCCTGCACCGACCTGCTGCTCCAACATCTGCACGCGCTCCCGGCCCCGCCTCTGGGCGTCCTCCGCGTCCCGGCGCAGGCGCACGCACTCGCCCACCTTGTCCTCCAGGAGGCCGTTGAGTCGGGCGATCTCCTGGTGCAGCACGGCGGGGGCGACGGTGCCCGGGGCCTCCACCAGCCTGGAGCTCTCCTTCACCCGCTGGCACAGGCCCCGGATGTATTCCTCTCTGCTGGAGTCGTACTTCTGCCACTGCGAGTTCAGACTCTGGACCTGGAGCAATCGGGACGTGCACCTCGTTAATACTGCGCCTCGTTAATACTGCGCCTCGTTAATACTGCGCCTCGTTAATACTGCGCCTCGTTAATACTGCGCCTCGTTAATACTGCGCCTCGTTAATACTGCGCCTCGTTAATACTGCGCCGTCCGCTATTTAGGACAAAACGGTCCAAACAGTGATCGTTCTGAGGACACATTTACATTATTCTTTTAAGTTCTGTTCCTCCTGGTTTGGTCTTCTTTTAGTCCTGGTTTAGTCCCAGATTAGTCCAGGATTAGTCCCGGTATAGTGTTGATCTAGTCCTGATCTAGTACCGGTTTATTCCCGGTCTAGTCCTGGTTTAGTCCTGGTTTATTCCCGGTCTAGTCCTGGTTTAGTCCTGGTTTATTCCTGATTTAATCCTGGTTTATTCCTGAGTTAGTCCTGATTTAGTCCTGGTTTAGTCCTAGTTTAGTCCCGGTTAATTCCTGGTCTAGTCCTGGTTTATTCCTGATTAAGTCCTGGTTTATTCTTGGTCTAGTCCTGGTTTAGTCCTGGTTTAGTCCTGATTTAGTCCTGATTTAGTCCTGGTTTATTCTTGGTCTAGTCCTGGTTTAGTCCTGGTTCAGTCCTGGTTTATTCTTGGTCTAGTCCTGGTTTAGTCCTGGTTTATTCCTGATTTAGTCCTGGTTTATTCTTGGTCTAGTCCTGGTTTAGTCCTGGTTTAGTCCTGATTTAGTCCTGGTTTATTCTTGGTTTAGTCCTGATTTAGTCCTGGTTTATTCTTGTTCTAGTCCTGGTTTAGTCCTGGTTCAGTCCTGATTTATTCCTGTTTTAGTCCCGGTTTAGTCCTGGTTTTGATGTTCTTATTCTTGTCCAAACTGAAATATCGGTCAAGAAAATGCAGATTTACTACATATAATCCTGGACAAAAGGGAATTTCTAAAGCTGAGTCAAAACAAACATGTTCTACTTCCTCTTTCTGTCAAACACTCACAGTTCAATGGATTTGTCTTTGTTTCAGCGGCAAGTGAAAGTACTTTTACTAAAGTACATTTATATTTACAGCATTTACGTAACGCCAGTGAGACCTGGGTCAAAGTCAAATAGTACGACACAATATGTAAATGAGGTCAAATGAGGTCAAATGAAGTCAAATGAAGTCAAATGAAGTCAAATAAAGTCAAATAAAGTCAAATGAAGTCAAATAAAGTCAAATAAAGTCAAATAAAGTCAAATAAAGTCAAATAAAGTCAAATAAAGTCAAATAAAGTCAAATAAAGTCAAATGAAGTCAAATGAAGTCAAATTAAGTCAAATGAAGTCAGATGAGGTCAAATGAGGTCAAATGAAGTCACTAAATCAGCTGATATTGAAAGTACAAATAACATTATTAGCGCAGAAAGGCTTGTTCTGATTTAGCGCAGTAAAAGTACTTTCTCGGAGCGTCTTCTGTGCAAATATAAGTACTTTTACTGCGAAGCGCGGGTTTGAGCGTACTCCGCGTGAATGCAGCTAAAATAGGAGTAAGTGTAGCGTCCTTACGTATGCCACGCGCTGCTTTAGCCGCTCGTTCTCCTGCTGAAGTCGCTCCATCGTTTCCGCCGCGTTTGTCGTCTGTAAACGACACAAAAGCTGCAATGTTAACTTCACACGTAACTTTAACACACATTACAATAAAAACACACACACACACACACACACACAGGGCTGGTAGTGAGGCATTAAGGTGCACATCCTCTTTTACTTCTACTTATTTAAAGGTCTTACTTGAATGTTGAAGCCGACGTTTGTTTAAAGTTCAAAAGTAACAGTTTTATCTTATATATATTTATTTTCAGTCTTGAATTTACTTAAATAATCTTCTTTAATACTTTAATAATCTTGTATGTGTTGTCTGTCTGATTACACGGGTATTACTTATGTACAATTACTCCATAACAAAATTTCCCTTTAACTTGAGCAATTTTTGAATGACAGATATTGCTCGCAGCGCCCCCTACAGGAGCGACTCATCGAACTAAAATAGAGAGAAATATATTTGGAATTTTGCTCAAAAATGATGAAAGAAATCATCACAGAGAAGCACATTATTTAGGTTTAAACTTTCACTTCCTGTTTGAAATGGATGACGTCACACTAGGAAATTACCCAGCAAACACTGGGAGAAAACTCATCCAATGTCACATATAATATATGTTAGAGAGACTTTTGGTTTGTATTTCTTTTAATTCATGTTTAGAGGGTGAAAAAGCTGTTTCTTTGTGTAAATTCTGCATAAACTGGACTGAGTGTCCCTGGTGTGATGTCACTTCCTGTTATTTTCCACAAATTTTTCAACGTTTTCTCCACAAATACCTGCTCGATTGGCGTGAAACTATAATTTATATGTACGACGGGTACAAATACGCACGGGAAATACAACTCGCAGCAGTTTTAGTCACATTTTAAATCAGTCTTTTACACAAAACGTGGTTCTTTAAATGGTTTGAAGTCGACTTAAGTTGTTCTTAAACCGCAATCCGCACGTTCTCTCAGCGTCGGCCAATCAGAGCGGGCGATGCTGTGGCGTTTTGTGTGTTTGGAACAGGGCGGAGACGGCAGTGAGAGGCGCGGTTCTCAGTAACACCCGGGACTTTAAATGTGTACGATTACCAGAATTATACTCAAATATACCAGAATTATACTCGAATATATACCAGAATTATACTCGAATATATACCAGAATTATACTCAAATATACCAGAATTATACTCAAATATACCAGAATTATACTCGAATATATACCAGAATTATACTCATATATACCAGAATTATACTCGAATATATACCAGAATTATACTCAAATATATATCAGAATTATACTCGAATATATACCAGAATTATACTCGAATATATACCAGAATTATACTCAAATATATATCAGAATTATACTCGAATATATACCAGAATTATACTCAAATATACCAGAATTATACTCAAATATATACCAGAATTATACTCGAATATATACCAGAATTATACTCAAATATACCAGAATTATACTTGATTAAAAGTGCGAGAACATGTTTCAAAATCGACTCAAAAAAGCACAATCGCCCCAAAAAACGTTTCAATTACGCAACTGTTATTATTTAGTTTTTGTCATTATTAACCTGTATTTAACCAGGTAAAAACAAAAAAACATTGATATTGAAACCTCTTAAAAACATTTACACTAAACTAGAGATATTTAAGTTTAAAACAGAACTACATTTAAAAGCGCACACACTTCTCATAGAACTGTCGCTCTTTCTTTTAGCTCTTTTAGTTACTTTCCACATTTGTGCTTATAGTATAAGTAACATTTTGACTCCGTACTCATTTTATGAACAGTCTTTTTCACTTTTCTACATTTAAAACGCACCATTATCGCTCGGTACGTGCACAAACCATGAATGTGTTTTAAAATGACACTTCTGCAGGTTCATTTTGAGCTCTACACACCTGTGCCTCCTCCTCCTTCTTCTCCTCCTTCTCCTCGCTGTCCCGGTCCCCCTCCCGGTCCCCCTCCCGGCCCCTCTCCAGGCGCGCCAGCAGCTCCTTGCACACCCTGACCGTGGCCCCCAGCTGGCCCCGGAGCTGGTCGGCCTCCTCGGCTAAGGAGGTGCACAGGACGGCCCGGGTGGCCTCCGAGCGCTCCCGCTGGCGCAGGGCCGAGCGCAGCCCCTGGATCTCCCGCTCCTTCTCGTGCCCGGGCTCCGACCTCGCCCGCTCCAGCTCCAGCTCCTTGTGCCGGAGCGCCGCCGTGAGGGCCTGGACCTCCTGCAGACGACCAGAGTTAATGTAGCGACTGTGGACACTTCTTTATGTGCGTTTTATCTTCTGGAACGTGACTTTATCTCATATGTTCTGGTATTTTGAACGTCCAGACACTTACGATACAATACAAAAGACACGAGGCTCGAGCGAGGTTTGAACTGGGTACTCTCTGGTTGACAGGTAAACAACTTAACCCACTGTGCCACCAATATTCCATAATAATTTGTATTTATTTGTTGTTAACGGTCCTTACATACACGATCCACACACGCTACACAGTTATAATGCGCGTAAGTCTATTCTTTGTGTAAACTTTGCACTATATTTTAACTTTAATACAACAAACTGACCTCTTTAATGTCGAGACAGTTTTAAGCAGCTTTTTATATCTATTTGAATGCGGAGAACTGAAAAACCATGCGGCTCCTCCGCGTTTATGAAGACGCGCAGACATCCCACGTGACACATCACACTTACAACAGCAAAACGGACACAAAACATGACGTGATAACTCCAAACTAGCCACGTGTGCCCAGTGGAGCACAAGTTTCAACACCAAAACTCCAAAATGCCAATAAATTCGGGACTTGGAGACGCACGCTTTACGCTCGCTTTACGCACGCTCTTCCAGCCTCGTACACGGGCTCTGGCTCTGACCCCTTGGCGCACACGGACCCCCCTTGGCACACACGACCCCCCTTGGCGCACACGGACCCCCCTTGGCACACACGACCCCCCTTGGCACACACGACCCCCCCTTGGCACACACGGACCCCCCTTGGCACACACGACCCCCCTTGGCACACACGACCCCCCTTGGCACACACGACCCCCCCTTGGCACACACGACCCCCCTTGGCACACACGACCCCCCTTGGCACACACGACCCCCCTTGGCACACACGACCCCCCTTGGCACACACGACCCCCTTTGGCACACACGACCCCCCTTGGCACACACGACCCCCTCCGCGGGCCCTTTACCTCCGCGTGCCGCGCCGCCTTCGCCTCCAGCTCGCCCTCCTTCCGCGTGTGTTTGCGGAGCTCTCTGCACAGGTTCTCCAGGAGCGACATGGACGGGCCCAGCACCACCGGCTCCTTCTCTCCCACGGTCATGTACGTCCTCTCGTAGCGGGCCAGACGCGCCCTCAGCTCGGACACGACCGTCTCCTCAGCGCGCAGCCGCGTCCCGAGCCGCTCCAGCTCCGCGCGCGCCTCGTGGTAAAGCGTGTTGAGCGCGTCGTAGCTGCGCACTTCGCCCGCGTCCGCCGCGTCCATGCTTATGATGAATATTTTTATTATAACGATGGTGAGGATGGTTTGGATGTGTCTGTCCGTCCCGCATTTGACGTCCCGCGTGTGGCTTGTGACGAGGCGGCGGTCGCACTTGGATAATATCCCCTCGCGGGGATTTCCTTGGGAACTTCCCCCGCGGTACTTTTTTCAGCCTCGTCAAAAGCGCGTTCAAAGCGCGTTCAAGACGCGTCGCGGCGGCAGAAGACAGACGTTTAGAGCTTAAAAAAGGTTTTTTAAGCCTCTTTTTGTTTCTCTTCTGGGACACACTTCTTGGTTTGGAGCCGGTACCGGACAGAGCTCCGGTGTCGGTACCGTAAACACTCAAAGTGAAACTGCTGCGGCTGCGGCGCGTTCAGGGGGCGTCGTAAAAACAACGCGCGCATCAGAACTTTCAGCTGGACTTTTCTTTTTTTAATTGTCTTATTATGGTGTTACCCACACACTTCATACTGTTACTGAATAAGTCTATTAATACTGATTGTCAGACCTTAAATAACTTCTTTCTTGACTAATATGTTCCATTCAAGGCCGGGGTTTGAAATACAAATAATATATCTTTATAGTTATAGTTTATGGGTTATTACTGTTCATTTAACTTTATTTATACTTTAACTTTATTTATACCCATATGTCATGTATATGGTATTTATTTTTTTGGTTACATTATTTATTTTTTTGCATATTATTATCCACCATCTTGTCAGACATTAAATAAACTTTTTTATTTCTTGACAAAAACAAAGTACTTAATGATTCCAAAGTATTTCATTCAAGGCAGGCGTTTCAAATAAAAACAAAATCTTACAAGTTTATTGTTTTTTACTGTTCATGTAACTTTATTGCAGTTGTAGTCGGCTTTCGCGCACAAGGAAACAATAAAAACAGACAGATAACAGATAAAGTCATAGATTAAACACAATGACAGTAGAAAGTACCTCAATGCTGTTCACTATTGTGACCTGTCAACTACAAAAAATCATGTTGTATTTTGACCGTTGTAAATCTGGACCATTCACAAAAACATGAATCAAAATGTCAAAGAACATTAAACCACTTTATTCTAGACTTCAATCACCATATTTTGAGTGTTTTTCAAACTTCCTGCGTTCAACAATGAAATTTCCCCATGTGTGGACAATAAAGGATTATCTTATCTTATCTTATTTCAACCTTTATTTGGTTTAAAATATATTAAAAGTCACAGTAAACACATGAATAATCAAGTAATGGGAAGAAAAAGCTATGACTGACGAACCGACTCGTAAAATAATCGTTAGTGCCGCTTTACTGTTACATACAGGATTGTAATTAACATATTTGGAATAAAAAAAGAACATTGACTGTCATTGAAAGCCTAATATAACCTGAAAACCTGCGCCTGACTTATCTATCTCTTCCTATTATATCCACGAGTGAAAAGCACGGTAACCATAGCAAAAAACCCAAGATATTTTACGTTTTGAATTTGAAAAAGTCCTAAAATCGTCTTAGAGCCTCAGAATAAAACTGTAAATCATTCAAAAAGTCGATTATCACATGAAGTCGTCGTCACGTGTTTCATTTCCCCTCGATTTTCAAAAATAAGTGTCATTTTTGTACAAACACGTCACGCGGCAACGATACTTCCCCTCTTTTGTGACTTGTTTGCACCGTCACTGTCCTTTTCCTGGCGGCGATTTTCCCCACTCCGGTTGAAGGCAGCACCTGATCTCACCGCATGACGTCACCACAATGCCAGTCTGTGCCGTAAAAGTGAGAATGATACATAAAGTGACCGCTCGGACATTTCCATTCGCCGTGACGATAACGACCGACCGGCTCGCACGTCTGTGTGATCTTTACTTCTGATGTTTGTGGATGGGGGTTTGGCAGGTTAAAGGAGACACTGTGACCGTGACGGAGGAAAAATGTCCCGGAATGGTTTGGACGTGACTCATGAGGAATGCGATCACATGCTGGAAACAGGAAACAGGTGAGTCACAGGTGAATCAGGATTACGAGCGACTGGACCGACGTGAGTGTGAATGGAGAGTGAAAACGCCGAGGAGACCGTGAGGAATGCAATCAGGGGTCCAAAAAAGACACATTTGCATATTCATAAGTTTTAAGTTAAAGTGCCTTTGGTGGGTTTTTACAATTTTGTAATTTTGACTATTTGTTGTATTTATAACTTTTGTACATAAACATTACAGTCTTATAAGAATCAAGCAGGTATTTGTGTAGAACATTTAAAAAATCTGTAGATAATGACAGGAAGTGACATCACACTACTCGTTCCAGTTAGATGAGTTTTTTCCCAGTGTTTGCTGGGTAATTTCCTAGTGTGAACAGAAAGTGAAATAATAAACCTAATCAATGAGCTAATCTGTGATCAGATTTGTATAATTTTTTAGTTAAATTCAAAATATATTTATCTTAACTGCATTTTAGTTCAATGAGTCGTCTGACCTGTAGGGGGCGCTTTAAACTGGCCCTAATCTCTCTTCAATCTGAAACATGGGCTGCAGTTTAAAGGTGCACTATGTCACTTTTCTTGTGGGTGGTCCACAACCTGCTTGTCGCCATGGCGATGTTTTTGTTTTGCCTGGAATGTTCCACAACTTGGCATTAATCTCGCATTTATCGACAGGCTCGGTGCACGAAGCTCACTTTTATCGCTCGTGCTTCAAAGCGAATGCTAACTTTGATTAAAATATAACATTTCTTTTCTATTTCTTAAAAAAAAAAAAAATACTTCAATTTGTGGCGTCATTTAAATAGCCTATATCAGGGGTGTCCAAACTTTTTTCACCAAGGGCCAGATTTTGACACTTAAACGGGACAGAGGGCCACAGACAACTTGACAAAGTGAATAATTTGAAATGTTGCTTTGGATTTGCGATGAGCCTCCACACATTTAATTAGACCTAGAACATTAATATTAAGTTGGTACAACATCAATTATGCCTGAATTTTCCCAATTTCACAGTAAAAAGTACTATTTGTTGTTTGGGCCGACATAGCAGGAAGCCGGAGGGACAAGAAAAATTGGTCTGAGGGCCGCATTTGGCCCCCGGGCCCTAGTTTGGACATGCCTGGCCTATATACAGTATTATTCTCCAAAATTAACATTAGCATCAGAGCCAACAGGGCGCTAACAGTGAGCCAACAGTGAGCCAACAATGAGCTATCAGAGCGCTATCAGAGCGCTAACAGTCAGCTAACAGAGCGCTAACAGTCAGCTAATAGAGCGCTAACAGAGCGCTAACAGTCAGCTAACAGAGCGGTAACAGAGAGCTAACAGCAAGCTAACAGTCTGAGTATGTTTTTATTTTATTTTTTCAAAATGTGATCGATAACTTGGTCTGGTGGCATCAGCTGCATCGCCATGGAGACACATTAATGCCATACTGTGAAACATTCAAGCTAATCTCCATCTCCATGGAGACAAGCAGAAATGTTACACAGTGCTCTCCTTTTAACACGCTGTTCCAAACCCACGATGTCATCTGATGGTAATGCTCCTCTGTTGTTGTTGTTGTTGTTGTTGTTTTATGGCGGTTGGCATCCGAGTGTTGCATTACCGCCAGACTTTATTCCTCAGACGTTTCGTAGTCCTCAGACTCTGTCGTAGTCCGTAAAAGTACTCGTCCCATTGCTTTGGCGTACAAAGTCCATGAGGTCATGATGTGTTTTTGTGACTAGAATAGTTGTTGTGTCAGAGACCAACCGGCTTTCTGTGTTTTTAAAGTCCACACACCTTCACTGGACTGGTTCATGTCTGTGTATGTCTCATTGTATTTACAGAAACATGAATATTAGACATAAATGATGCTTTATATCAGCCAATGATGTCATTCCATAAGTGACATATTCAGTGCCAGTGTCATTGTTCTCACTCTGTTCCTCCATTACAGCTTTATGACTTCTATTACCAAAAGTGATTACGTTCATAAAGTCACCCGTGAACCGAGCCCCTGGTTTGACTGTAATTATATACATTTAGAGGAACGGCTAATTCAGACATTTGAACAAAGCCACATTACGCACCTTTAGGTTTCAATTTCAGAATGAGATTTTCCGACGCTCTAGATTTACCATGTTTGGCCTCATTCTCACAGACTTTACAGATCCAGGCTTTCCCACAGAGATCACGGTACCTTAAATGCACCACGACTCGAAAAAAGTCACATTTTATGTCAAAGAACAAACCACAAAAAGCCCTTTTAGAAACTTAGCATCAAACTTATGAATAAAGCTCTGAGTCGGCACTTCTGGTGTTCTTATGTTGTGTGGTTACTAATGTGACTCAAAGGCTTAAGTTCTCAGAAATGACCAAGAACATATCCACTAGGGGGCGTCATTTAGCAACACTTCTACCGAACAGTCAAATTATAAACTACTTTTGGACATAAGTCTCTTTTCACTGACAGTTTTACATCAGAGGATTAAACTAAAACAGACCATAATGAATAAGTTTAGTCTCACGTATTCAGCTCATGTATTACACAATTTTAGTCTGTTTCATTGTCTTATTGTATTTTTTATGTGGTATTTATTTTATTTATTTTTACTTTATTTAATCTATTTTTTATTCTGTTTTATGACTTATCACATTGGAAACAATCCTTTGTTGGTCAAATGTGCTATATAAATATTACACTCATAAATAGAATATGTCCAGTCGAGTCAAATTTCCTAAGAAGAAAAAAACTCACACATTTTATTAACTTTACACAAGATTACAGATAATAATATTTACACAGTCAATACTTTATATTACATACACTTGATTATTCGTGTTTCATTCAAACATCACTATCACCAAAGGGGTCTTTTACTTTTAATAAACCACAACAACAACAACAACAAAATCATCTAAATCAACTGTAACATGGACGAATGACAGAGTGGAGTAGAAAAATATCTGTGTAGAAAAGTTTGCAGTGGAAGTACAAAAGTACTAAGTACAAAAGCGTGGAACAGGAAGAGAATATAGCCCGCTATCTCTCATGTTGGAGAAAAGAACCTTTTGTTTTTAACACACATCATTTTACAAAGCTTAATCACCTAAGTATAAAGAGCCCCTATGGGACATGGAACGGGTCACTGACCAATCACGTGCATCGGGACCTCCTCTTACACCAGAATGAGACACACACACACTGGGCCTGTCACATGACTCACACCTTTGATAAATATGACTAATTAACAAGCTACTTTAGTACGTGGATCATTGGGTTTAAAAAAATATTGTATGTTTGTTGATTTGGGCAGATACCATATTTTCCGGACTATAAGTCACACCTTTTTTCATAGTTTTGGCCGAGGAGCGACTTATGTGTGATATTATCTGTTATTTTCACACTGGCAACCACAAGAGGGCGCTCTAGGCTCTAAGAGACGCAGAAGAAGAATCTGCACTTCCTCTTCCTCTGGAGTTTGTGGAGTTGTTTAGAAGTGACACAGAGGAAGAAGAATTCAGTGGATTTAGTAATTTGGGGTAAAACTGATGCTTTGCTAAACTTGTTAGCATGTTCTTTATGCTATAGTTATCTGAATAACTGTTCATATGTTACGTTAACATACCAGACACTTACCACAGTTCTGTCTGTGCCTCATGTAGCTGAAGGTGTTAGCGTTAGCATACGTCATGTAGCTGAAGGTGTTAGCGTTAGCATACGTCATGTAGCTGAAGGTGTTAGCATTAGCATACGTCATGTAGCTGAAGGTGTTAGCATTAGCATATGTCATGTAGCTGAAGGTGTTAGCATTAGCATACGTACACCTATTCACCATGTTCTCTCATCTGTTATGATTTTAAACTGCATTTCTTAATGCTTTTCTTGGATTTTATCAAATAAATTTCCCCCCAAAATGCGACTTATATATGTTTTTTTCTTCTCTATTTTGCGTTTTTTTTTCTGGTGCGACTTATACTCCGGAAAATACGGTTTATTACATTCTTATTTATTTATTAAGTTTCTCTGATTGCCGTAGTCGCCCGCTGACACTTACGCGTTGGTGTCTGAAGCGTAGATTGGAACGCGGTGAAAAATAAACCTCTCTTCTCGCCAAATACTGCTCACCAATAACCTCGATCCCGCTCAGCACTGCCCGCTCAGCACCGCCCGCTCAGCACTGCCCGCTCAGCACCGCCCCGCCCCGCTCAGCACTGCCCCGCTCAGCACTGCAGCTTGAGGATGCTGCGCGAGATCCTCTTGAACTCGCGCTGCCCCTTCTGCCAGCGCTTGAGCGAGGTAATGACCAGGTGCCCGTCCAGCTTCTGGCCCATGACCAGGTAGGCGGCGTTGATGTCGTTCATCTCCTCGCAGATGCACTGCAGCCCGTCGCGCAGCCACAGCACCGTCTTGCGCAGGTCCCGCTCCGTCACGCCGTTCATTTTGTAGATGGTCCGGCTCTTGGTCTCGGGGACGATCTTGGTGTCGCCGTTGATGTACGAGATTTCCTTCACCTTGATCTTGAGCGCTGCAGGTGGAAGAGAAGAGGGGAAGCGCTGTAAAGCCTTGAATCCACCAATGACACTCTTAAGTGGTCAGGGAGCTACAGGAGGTACTTATTAGAACCTCTACGGTGTTACAAAAGAGACCCTGGCACCCTGCCCGGTTCTCTTTGGAGCTCTTTGGTTATTTGTAATGACGATGAGTGTTACCACGTTCTGGCAGTGGCTCCGGGTCCAGGGTCAGAGGTCAGAGGTCAGAGGTCAGAGGTCAGGCTGACGTCGCCCCAAGCATAACAAAAGTGTTTTCTTAATCTCAAAGTCTAAACTGCACCAGAATTATGCTTTTTCTAAATCACGAGGCCAAAGTCTTGGGTAGGTTCAAAGTTGTTCCATGTTTGTGGCTGAAGCAAAGGCAACTAAGGAGTAACTTCAGGTTTATCCTCAGCTTTATCAGCATTTATTTCACCTCTTTAGTGTGGCTGTGTCAGATGTGTGTTAAGTCCAGGTTTGATGATAAATTGTTATTTTCTGTTTCTGTCTACTTTTTGCCGTCTTGTTTTCACTGGAGTCTGTGTTATCTAATCATAATGTTATTGTAGCTCCTCCTTAGCTTAAACGACAGAGAGCCGTAAAGGCTTAGACCTCTCAGGACCTCTCAGGACCTCTCAGGACCTCTCAGGACCCCTCAGGACCTCTCAAAACCCATCAGGACCACTCAGGACCCCTCAGGACCTCTCAGGACCCATCAGGACCCACCAGGACCCCTCACTACCCCTCAGGACCACTCACTACCCCTCAGGACCTTTCAGGACCCCTCAGGACCCTTCAGGACCACTCACTACCACTCAGGACCCATTAGGACCCCTCAAGACCTTTCAGGACCTCTCAGGACCCTTCAGAACCCCTCAGGACCTCTCAGAACTCCCTCAGGACCCCTCATGACCTCTCAGAACTCCCTCAGGACCCCTCAGGACCCCTCAGGACCTCTCAGGACCCCTCAGGACCTCTCAGGACCTCTCAGGGCCCCTCAGGACCCCTCAGGACCTCTCAGGACCTCTCAGAACTCCCTCAGGACCCCTCAGGACCTCTCAGGAGCCCTCAGGACCTCTCAGGACCTCTCAGGACCTCTCAGAACTCCCTCAGGACCCCTCAGGACCCCTCAGGACCTCTCAGGACCTCTCAGAACTCCCTCAGGACCCCTCAGGACCTCTCAGGAGCCCTCAGGACCTCTCAGGACCCCTCAGGACCCCTCAGGACCCCTCAGGACCTCTCAGACAACCTGGCACGCTTCACTTTCGACACTTTCAGATTCTACCATTCGGCTCCAAACCCACAGACACGAGGCTGTAGGTTTTAAAGAGGCAGCGTGTAACTTTTCTGGAAGAAGTCTGCCACTGCTTGTCTCCATGGAGAGCTCATTTTTTTTATTTTATTTTTCACCGTGACTGTTACAGGTTGCCTCTCCACAGATCTGCCCTGTAACTTGGCTTGTTGTGGGCGCTGCGTGCTTGTCTCTTTGTAGATATATTAATGGAATATAGTGGAAGATTCCAGGCAAAGCAGTAACATCGCCACAGAGAGAGACGCCTGAAAAGTTACACGGTGCAGCTTTAAACAGCGCCCCCTGCTGTACGCGTCGAGTAAAACAATCAGTTCATGGGATCAGGCTGAGAACAGTGCGACAGTGCGACGGAAAAGTCAAAATGATACGTAAAAATGAATTAGTGCGTTGAGCTTGACGTTACTCACCAAAGTCGTTCTTGCACAGGTTGTCCACGATCTCGTTGTCGCGCTCGTCCGTTTCTTTGCAAGCGTCGCAAACTCTGGGAGCTACGGATCAAACGAACAGCATTATTGAACTCTACAAACTACAAAAAGTGAAATCAAACTTATGGAGACCAGATCTAACTTCTACTTTTCAATCCCAGAGGCCAAAACCACAGCATTTTCCTTCTCAAATACTGCAGTACATTTCTGATTTTATATCACACATTCAATACATTATTACTTTTCACTTGGTTTTTGATTTACTACTTCTACTCGTTCCAGACAGGATGTGCGGGACAGATGACAACACCGCCACCCGCTGGGCACTGGTGGTACGACGAGAAAGTGCTAAATATTCTTCTTATTCTTCTTCTGCAACAAATTCAAGAAACCGACCCATTTACGCTCGCCCTGGTTTGGTCCTCGTTATTTCCCGGGTTATTTCTTGGTTTTTAGTCCTAGTTTAGTCCACAGTCTTAGTTGCAAATAGGACTTTTTGAGTTTCTTATCAAATGTCATCGTAATCATTCATTGTGATAGTGCTTAATGGCCATTTTGACCTAGCACTGATTTAAAAGTAACACCAGCTCTCTTTACTTCTGTTCAAAAGTAACTCACGACGATATTTGCATTCTTTTCTTTCACTTCTCGCCTACCTTCTTTGGTGGCTGGCACGACCGTCCCGAGGCTCGCCGGCGGAATGCACAGGTCGTTGTCGAGGGGGAAGCGCTCGCACTCCAGCATCTTCGGCCACGGGAACCCGAACGCCGACATGACGGGCGCGCAGCCGTTCCGCACGCTCTCGCACAGGGACCGGCACGGCTGGATGGGCTCGTCCAGGTCGTCCAGGCACACCGGCGCGAACAGCGAGCAGAGGAACTTCCTGGTGTCCGGGTGGCACTGCTTCTGCACCAGCGGGATCCAGGAGGACGCCTGCTGGAGCACCTCGCTCATGGTCTCGTGGCCCAGCAGGTTGGGCAGCCGCATCTCGGTGTACTCGATGTCGTGGCAGAGGAGCAGGTTGGCCGGGATGGGCTTGCAGTGGTTCTTCTTGTAGAACAGGTCGTGCTGTCCGAAGCTGTACAGGCCGTGGATGGCGTCGGCGCAGGGCAGGGCGAGGAGGAGGGCGAGGGCCAGGCAAGCGTGGAGCTCCATGGTGCGGCGTCCGGAGGGCTCTGGTGCGTCTGTGCGCTGCCGCTGCCGCTGCCACAGTTTTCTAAGAGCACACGTCGGGGAGGAGTCACGGGATCAAGTGACTGTGGACAGATGGACCCCCACCGCTCTCACTGCACCCCCCTGAGTCCTGCTGCTGCTGCTGCTGCTGCTGCTGCTGCTGACGACAGGGGCTTTACACACGAGCCTGGGACTAAATTTAGCCTTTGGGATGTTTACTATACATTATATACTACATTTTAGGGGGTTATTCTGCTTTTTGTTACATTTAATAATCTTGGATGGCAATTTTTCGATACAACAACTGCAAAACCGATTATTTGACTTCATAACGTGGTAGAAAACATGAAGGTTCAGTTTGTAACGCATTATTCTAATTATAAAAGGTTCTTACAGTTCTTAACTGTCTTAGTTGTAGAATATCGTACGGTGTGTCTATGGGAACACATGTGCATAACTTTGAACACTTGGATCTCATTTATCAACATGATGCTGACAGATGCGGGAAGCTGAACTGAAGCAATGAATGTGGACGGACTTTAAAAACACTCAGGAGCGCCCCGGGTTCAGTCATTTATGTACAGTGTTTACGCCATGTTTACATCATGGTTACGTCATGTTTAAGTCATGTTTACGTCATGTTTATATCATGTTTACATCATGGTTACGTCATGTTTAAGTCATGTTTACGTCATGTTTATATCATGTTTACATCATGGTTACGTCATGGTTACGTCATGGTTACGTCATGTTTACATCATGTTTACGTCATGGTTACGTCATGGTTACGTCATGTTTACATCATGTTTACGTCATGGTTCCGTCATGTTTACATCATGTTTACGTCATGGTTACGTCATGTTTACATCATGTTTACGTCATGGTTACGTCATGGTTACGTCATGTTTACATCATGTTTACGTCATGGTTCCGTCATGTTTACATCATGTTTACGTCATGGTTACGTCATGTTTACATCATGTTTACGTCATGGTTACGTCATGTTTACATCATGTTTACGTCATGGTTACGTCATGGTTACGTCATGGTTACGTCATGTTTACATCATGTTTACGTCATGTTTACATCATGGTTACGTCATGTTTACATCATGTTTACGTCATGGTTACGTCATGTTTACATCATGTTTACGTCATGGTTACGTCATGTTTACATCATGGTTACGTCATGGTTACGTCATGTTTACATCATGTTTACGTCATGTTTACATCATGTTTACGTCATGGTTACGTCATGTTTACATCATGTTTACGTCATGGTTACGTCATGTTCACATCATGTTACGTCATGTTTACGTCATGTTTACATCATGGTTACGTCATGTTTACGTCATGTTTACGTCATGTTTACATCATGTTTACATCATGGTTACGTCATGGTTACGTCATGTTTACATAATGTTTACGTCATGTTTACGTCATGTTTACATCATGTTTACATCATGTTTACGTCATGTTTACGTCATGTTTACATCATGGTTACGTCAGAAGATTTCACCAAACAAGATGCAAAGAACATTTACAACAGTGAAACAGTTCTCTTTCTTTAAAGCTGCACTTGCCACAGATCTGACCTGTAACTTGGTCTCCTTGGAAACAGTTAAATCCCACTGTGGACGCGTGACAAAAATAAACGTCTCAATGTGTTTGGTTTTTTTCAGAATACTTTCACAAAGCAAAGGAATGGAAGGTGTTAAAATGTGCCTGTAAATGCTGTGTTGAGGTTCAAATATGGCACAAAATGTGATTGGGCCGTAAAATGAACCATAAAAAGGACTGAAACAACACTTCATACTTTGTTTTGGACGTTTCTGTCTCTTTTTGAGCCATTTATTAAGTTTCAAATATAGACTCAATGTTACATAACTCCAAACCAACACTGTATTCTGATATCCAGTTTTCTAGATATCTCCCGCCTTTACTGGGGAACATCCCAGATAAAACATAACATCTCCATGGAGACAAGCCGGTGGCTGTAGCGGCTCCTCCACCAGAAAAGTCCCATAGTGCACCTTTAATGAAGTGAACAAAGAAAGTGTCTGCACTTTTATCAGGCTCTGAACCGAGGCCGTCACCACACAGCGCTTCTCACATTTACCCCAGTGGCCCTTCCCACAGACCGGGCCCTTCCCACAGACCGGGCCCTTCCCACGGGCCGGGCCCTCTGGAGTTCATCGCGGCTGATGCTCGCTCAGACCGCGGGTGTAAATACTTGGGAGGTGTTGTCACTGGGGGCATTTATCAGCGTGCACTGGAGCGTTCATTTTACATCATTAGGCGTCTGCTGGTGAACTGTGCGGGGCGGTGGACCCGGTGAAATATGGTTTGCTCCGGCTGGAGAGGCAGACCTCCCCTTCAGCCGAGCGGGGCTGAAACCCAAGCTCCCGGAGCCCCCGCCGATGCTGTCTGAACCACGGACGCACATTCATTCACACATCCACTGCGTCTGAGGCTGACTGTGAGGCCAATTAAAAGGTACAGGAAGTGGAGGATACGTACGTGCGCTCGTTTGGATGGCAACGACAGGCAAACCATTTCATCACGATATATTTCTCTCACAGTACGATATTCATTGCGATATAACAGTAGAGAAATGCCACGATAGTATCCCAAAGTGCTCAATAACAGTCATTTCTTCATGTTGACTGCACTGAAATGGAGCAAAGGATCATGGTCTCTGTAGTTCCTTCTGTCTTTCGCTGCTGCAATAAAACAAAGCATGTATTTTGACTGCCCTCCATGTTATTTCGTTAATCCTATCCAGCTCCATCGGGCGGCTCAGTGGCATCGCGATTACCACTCTCGCCTCACGGTAAGAAGGCCCTGGGTTCTACTCTCGAGTGACATTGGGCTTTTCTACCTGGGACGCGCTTATTCTCCCAGTTTTGGTTTCTCCGTGGGACAGTCCCGGTTAAATACGTTGATGGAGAAAGCGCCGGGCCAAGACACAACTCAGATCCCTGCATGTTTTTGGAGGTGGAGAAAGTACCGTCCATTCAGACAAGAGAGAACATGCAAACTCCTCATAGTATGCCCCGAACCCCAATGGACCTGCCTTAAATTCATATGGCAAACGTCCTTATTGCACCAGAGCGCCGTAAACCCCAACAGTTAAAGTGTTAACATCGGGTGAAGTGTCTCCCAGAACAAAAAATGAAACGAGACACAACACGGGGCCAGTTCCTGACGCCGGGTCAACGTGGAAGGTTTACAGGCAGTTCTGCCCATTATCCTCGTCTCTTCAAAGTTCCACCGCTGTTTTAAGTGCCGCAGACCCCATTAACCTTCCGCGCGGGGTCCCGGCCTGACCTCTGTCCGGAGAGGTGGCCGCTATAAACGCTGCGCCGCGCGCTTCGCCCGGGCAGGACTGAAGAGCGAGGAGCGGAGAAGCTCTGGGGGTAAGCTGATCCCAAGCGGCCTCTTCCGCAACAACGCTCTCTAAATGAGACACAGCGTCGCTCCAGCTGTGGCCCGGGTCGTCGCTTGTACCCCTGCCCCGCTTCCTGACCTTTCCTGACCGTGTCCGTAAAGTAGAACCGCTTCAGGCTTTGACGTTGTCGCTAAAACATCTCAGAAAAAACTCCACCTCGTGTAAACTAAAGTCTGTCATAGAAATGTAAAAACTCCACAATGGCAGCTTTGGGATCACACAGATGTTACTCTCAGGCCAAGTGGGGGTCGTTCTGTGCAGACTTTGCATGTTCTTTGTGTGTTTCCTCTGGGGCCTCCAGTCTCCAGCGCCAACTCAAAACACACACATTGGGACAAATCCTCCAGCTAAGGAAGTCCTGACCAGGTCTAGCTCTGGTGATGGGTCCCAATGGGTGCTGTAGCATTAATTTGATTATTTTATATCAGGCCTGACTCAATAACAAATGAGTTGCTGCATGTTCTTGTTCTGCAGAAAACGACAACATTCAGAACAAAAGCCTCAGACACTACAAAACCCACACACTCTATAGTTCAGTCAGTGATTGCAGCGTAGCCTTCTCTCTCCGGCTCCGGAGCTGCTATTTCTGAAAGAGAGGACATTATTCCCGAGCCTGGTGCAGGACCTGTGTGTCCCATGAGCTGCTCCTGTGAACCTGCTCTGGAGTTCAGACCTGTGTTTCCTGGTGGTGTTTGGACCTCAGATCTTTGTCGCTCATGTTGTCTGAACATAAACCCTGATGGAAATGCTCTTTATAGTGTATAAATGTCATTACATGTGGACAGTCCTGTGCTGTTCCTTCAAACAGGGGCTTTTGGAGGAACAAATACCTGTTATAAAGTTATTTTGACCTACAATATGTATTAGCACGCTATATCCACAGGGAGCCACTGTCCTGCGCCTCACATGGCACCGGGGCCTCTAATGAGCTTGTTAATGCAATCATATTTGTGCTCTGACATTTGGGTTGGGACGGGCGTAATCCCATTACAAGTGCACATATAGATTATGGCTGCTCTCTGAATCTGATGAACTCTTTGTACTTTGCTCTGGCTCTGCATTGGCCCAGTCTGATGTACTGCAGTGTGCACGTACTGTACTGCAGTGTACTGCAGTGTGCACGTACTGTACTGCAGTGTACTGCAGTGTGCACATACTGTACTGCAGTGTGCACGTACTGTACTGCAGTGAGCACGTACTGTACTGCAGTGTGCACGTACTGTACTGCAGTGAGCACATACTGTACTGCGGTGTACTGCAGTGTGCACATACTGTACTGCAGTGAGCACGTACTGTACTGCAGTGTGCACATACTGTACTGCAGTGTATTGCAGTGTGCACGTACTGTACTGCAGTGTACTGCAGTGTGCACATACTGTACTGCAGTGTGCACGTACTGTACTGCAGTGAGCACGTACTGTACTGCAGTGTGCACGTACTGTACTGCAGTGTGCACGTACTGTACTGCAGTGTACTGCAGTGTGCACGTACTGTACTGCAGTGTGCACGTACTGTACTGCAGTGTACTGCAGTGTGCACATACTGTACTGCAGTGTGCACGTACTGTACTGCAGTGAGCACGTACTGTACTGCAGTGTACTGCAGTGTGCACGTACTGTACTGCAGTGTACTGCAGTGTGCACATACTGTACTGCAGTGTGCACGTACTGTACTGCAGTGAGCACGTACTGTACTGCAGTGTGCACGTACTGTACTGCAGTGTGTACGTACTGTACTGCGGTGTACTGCAGTATGCACGTACTGTACTGCAGTGAGCACGTACTGTACTGCAGTGTGCACGTACTGTACTGCAGTGTGCTGCAGTGAGCACATACTGTACTGCGGTGTACTGCAGTGTGCACATACTGTACTGCAGTGTGCATGTACTGTACTGCAGTGTGCACATACTGTACTGCGGTGTACTGCAGTGTGCACATACTGTACTGCAGTGAGCACATACTGTACTGCAGTGAGCACGTACTGTACTGCAGTGTGCACGTACTGTACTGCGGTGTACTGCAGTGTGCACGTACTGTACTGCAGTGAGCACGTACTGTACTGCAGTGTGCACAAACTGTACTGCAGTGAGCACGTACTGTACTGCAGTGTGCACGTACTGTACTGCAGTGTGCGCGTACTGTACTGCAGTGTACTGCAGAGTGCACGTACTGTACTGCAGTGTACTGCAGTGTGCACATACTGTACTGCAGTGTGCACGTACTGTACTGCAGTGAGCACGTACTGTACTGCAGTGTACTGCAGTGTGCACGTACTGTACTGCAGTGTGCACGTACTGTACTGCAGTGTACTGCAGTGTGCACGTACTGTACTGCAGTGTGCACGTACTGTACTGCAGTGAGCACGTACTGTACTGCAGTGTGCACGTACTGTACTGCAGTGTACTGCAGTGTGCACGTACTGTACTGCAGTGTACTGCAGTGTGCACATACTGTACTGCAGTGTGCACGTACTGTACTGCAGTGAGCACGTACTGTACTGCAGTGTGCACGTACTGTACTGCAGTGAGCACATACTGTACTGCGGTGTACTGCAGTGTGCACATACTGTACTGCAGTGAGCACGTACTGTACTGCAGTGTGCACGTACTGTACTGCAGTGTACTGCAGTGTGCACGTACTGTACTGCAGTGTACTGCAGTTTGCACATACTGTACTGCAGTGTGCACGTACTGTACTGCAGTGAGCACGTACTGTACTGCAGTGTTCACGTACTGTACTGCAGTGTGCACGTACTGTCCTGCAGTGTACTGCAGTGTGCACGTACTGTACTGCAGTGTGCACGTACTGTACTGCAGTGTACTGCAGTGTGCACATACTGTACTGCAGTGTGCACGTACTGTACTGCAGTGTACTGCAGTGTGCACGTACTGTACTGCAGTGTACTGCAGTTTGCACATACTGTACTGCAGTGTGCACGTACTGTACTGCAGTGAGCACGTACTGTACTGCAGTGTGCACGTACTGTACTGCGGTGTACTGCAGTATGCACGTACTGTACTGCAGTGAGCACGTACTGTACTGCAGTGTGCACGTACTGTACTGCAGTGTGCTGCAGTGTGCACGTACTGTACTGCAGTGAGCACATACTGTACCGCGGTGTACTGCAGTGTGCACATACTGTACTGCAGTGTGCATGTACTGTACTGCAGTGTGCACATACTGTACTGCGGTGTACTGCAGTGTGCACATACTGTACTGCAGTGAGCACGTACTGTACTGCAGTGTGCACGTACTGTACTGCGGTGTACTGCAGTGTGCACGTACTGTACTGCAGTGAGCACGTACTGTACTGCAGTGTGCACATACTGTACTGCAGTGAGCACGTACTGTACTGCAGTGTGCACGTACTGTACTGCAGTGTACTGCAGTGTGCACGTACTGTACTGCAGTGTACTGCAGTGTGCACATACTGTACTGCAGTGTGCACGTACTGTACTGCAGTGAGCACGTACTGTACTGCAGTGTACTGCAGTGTGCACGTACTGTACTGCAGTGTGCACGTACTGTACTGCAGTGTACTGCAGTATGCACGTACTGTACTGCAGTGTACTGCAGTGTGCACATACTGTACTGCAGTGTGCACGTACTGTACTGCAGTGAGCACGCACTGTACTGCAGTGTGCACGTACTGTACTGCAGTGTGTACGTACTGTACTGCGGTGTACTGCCGTATGCACGTACTGTACTGCAGTGAGCACGTACTGTACTGCAGTGTGCACGTACTGTACTGCAGTGTGCACGTACTGTACTGCAGTGTACTGCAGTATGCACGTACTGTACTGCTGTGTACTGCAGTGTGCACATACTGTACTGCAGTGTGCACGTACTGTACTGCAGTGAGCACGCACTGTACTGCAGTGTGCACGTACTGTACTGCAGTGTGTACGTACTGTACTGCGGTGTACTGCAGTATGCACGTACTGTACTGCAGTGAGCACGTACTGTACTGCAGTTTGCACATACTGTACTGCGGTGTACTGCAGTGTGCACATACTGTACTGCAGTGAGCACGTACTGTACTGCAGTGTGCACGTACTGTACTGCGGTGTACTGCAGTGTGCACGTACTGTACTGCAGTGTGCATATACTGTACTGCGGTGTACTGCAGTGTGCACATACTGTACTGCAGTGAGCACGTACTGTACTGCAGTGTGCACGTACTGTACTGCGGTGTACTGCAGTGTGCACGTACTGTACTGCAGTGAGCACGTACTGTACTGCAGTGTGCACATACTGTACTGCAGTGAGCACGTACTGTACTGCAGTGTGCACGTACTGTACTGCAGTGTACTGCAGTGTGCACATACTGTACTGCAGTGTGCACGTACTGTACTGCAGTGTGCACGTACTGTACTGCAGTGTGCACATACTGTACTGCAGTGTGCACGTACTGTACTGCAGTGTACTGCAGTGTGCACATACTGTACTGCAGTGTGCACGTACTGTACTGCAGTGAGCACGTACTGTACTGCAGTGTACTGCAGTGTGCACGTACTGTACTGCAGTGTGCACGTACTGTACTGCAGTGTACTGCAGTGTGCACGTACTGTACTGCAGTGTACTGCAGTGTGCACATACTGTACTGCAGTGTGCACGTACTGTACTGCAGTGAGCACGTACTGTACTGCAGTGTACTGCAGTGTGCACGTACTGTACTGCAGTGTGCACGTACTGTACTGCAGTGTACTGCAGTGTGCACGTACTGTACTGCAGTGTGCACGTACTCTACTGCAGTGAGCACGTACTGTACTGCAGTGTGCACGTACTGTACTGCAGTGTGTACGTACTGTACTGCGGTGTACTGCAGTATGCACGTACTGTACTGCAGTGGGCACGTACTGTACTGCAGTGTGCTGCAGTGTGCACGTACTGTACTGCAGTGAGCACATACTGTACTGCGGTGTACTGCAGTGTGCACATACTGTACTGCAGTGAGCACGTACTGTACTGCAGTGTGCACGTACTGTACTGCAGTGTACTGCAGTGTGCACGTACTGTACTGCAGTGAGCACATACTGTACTGCGGTGTACTGCAGTGTGCACATACTGTACTGCAGTGAGCACGTACTGTACTGCAGTGTGCACGTACTGTACTGCAGTGTACTGCAGTGTGCACGTACTGTACTGCAGTGAGCACATACTGTACTGCAGTGTGCATGTACTGTACTGCAGTGTGCACATACTGTACTGCGGTGTACTGCAGTGTGCACATACTGTACTGCAGTGAGCACATACTGTACTGCAGTGAGCACGTACTGTACTGCAGTGTGCACGTACTGTACTGCGGTGTACTGCAGTGTGCATGTACTGTACTGCAGTGAGCACGTACTGTACTGCAGTGTGCACAAACTGTACTGCAGTGAGCACGTACTGTACTGCAGTGTGCACGTACTGTACTGCAGTGTGCGCGTACTGTACTGCAGTGTACTGCAGAGTGCACGTACTGTACTGCAGTGTACTGCAGTGTGCACATACTGTACTGCAGTGTGCACGTACTGTACTGCAGTGAGCACGTACTGTACTGCAGTGTACTGCAGTGTGCACGTACTGTACTGCAGTGTGCACGTACTGTACTGCAGTGTACTGCAGTGTGCACATACTGTACTGCAGTGTGCACGTACTGTACTGCAGTGAGCACGTACTGTACTGCAGTGTACTGCAGTGTGCACGTACTGTACTGCAGTGTGCACGTACTGTACTGCAGTGTACTGCAGTGTGCACGTACTGTACTGCAGTGTGCACGTACTGTACTGCAGTGAGCACGTACTGTACTGCAGTGTGCACGTACTGTACTGCAGTGTACTGCAGTGTGCACGTACTGTACTGCAGTGTACTGCAGTGTGCACATACTGTACTGCAGTGTGCACGTACTGTACTGCAGTGAGCACGTACTGTACTGCAGTGTGCACGTACTGTACTGCAGTGAGCACATACTGTACTTCGGTGTACTGCAGTGAGCACGTACTGTACTGCAGTGTGCACGTACTGTACTGCAGTGTACTGCAGTGTGCACGTACTGTACTGCAGTGTACTGCAGTTTGCACATACTGTACTGCAGTGTGCACGTACTGTACTGCAGTGAGCACGTACTGTACTGCAGTGTTCACGTACTGTACTGCAGTGTGCACGTACTGTACTGCAGTGTACTGCAGTGTGCACGTACTGTACTGCAGTGTGCACGTACTGTACTGCAGTGTACTGCAGTGTGCACATACTGTACTGCAGTGTGCACGTACTGTACTGCAGTGTACTGCAGTGTGCACGTACTGTACTGCAGTGTACTGCAGTTTGCACATACTGTACTGCAGTGTGCACGTACTGTACTGCAGTGAGCACGTACTGTACTGCAGTGTGCACGTACTGTACTGCGGTGTACTGCAGTATGCACGTACTGTACTGCAGTGAGCACGTACTGTACTGCAGTGTGCACGTACTGTACTGCAGTGTGCTGCAGTGTGCACGTACTGTACTGCAGTGAGCACATACTGTACCGCGGTGTACTGCAGTGTGCACATACTGTACTGCAGTGTGCATGTACTGTACTGCAGTGTGCACATACTGTACTGCGGTGTACTGCAGTGTGCACATACTGTACTGCAGTGAGCACGTACTGTACTGCAGTGTGCACGTACTGTACTGCGGTGTACTGCAGTGTGCACGTACTGTACTGCAGTGAGCACGTACTGTACTGCAGTGTGCACATACTGTACTGCAGTGAGCACGTACTGTACTGCAGTGTGCACGTACTGTACTGCAGTGTACTGCAGTGTGCACGTACTGTACTGCAGTGTGCACATACTGTACTGCAGTGTGCACGTACTGTACTGCAGTGAGCACGTACTGTACTGCAGTGTACTGCAGTGTGCACGTACTGTACTGCAGTGTGCACGTACTGTACTGCAGTGTACTGCAGTATGCACGTACTGTACTGCAGTGTACTGCAGTGTGCACATACTGTACTGCAGTGTGCACGTACTGTACTGCAGTGAGCACGCACTGTACTGCAGTGTGCACGTACTGTACTGCAGTGTGTACGTACTGTACTGCGGTGTACTGCAGTATGCACGTACTGTACTGCAGTGAGCACGTACTGTACTGCAGTGTGCACGTACTGTACTGCAGTGTGCACGTACTGTACTGCAGTGTACTGCAGTATGCACGTATTGTACTGCAGTGTACTGCAGTGTGCACATACTGTACTGCAGTGTGCACGTACTGTACTGCAGTGAGCACGCATTGTACTGCAGTGTGCACGTACTGTACTGCAGTGTGTACGTACTGTACTGCGGTGTACTGCAGTATGCACGTACTGTACTGCAGTGAGCACGTACTGTACTGCAGTGTGCACATACTGTACTGCGGTGTACTGCAGTGTGCACATACTGTACTGCAGTGAGCACGTACTGTACTGCAGTGTGCACGTACTGTACTGCGGTGTACTGCAGTGTGCACGTACTGTACTGCAGTGTGCATATACTGTACTGCGGTGTACTGCAGTGTGCACATACTGTACTGCAGTGAGCACGTACTGTACTGCAGTGTGCACGTACTGTACTGCGGTGTACTGCAGTGTGCACGTACTGTACTGCAGTGAGCACGTACTGTACTGCAGTGTGCACATACTGTACTGCAGTGAGCACGTACTGTACTGCAGTGTGCACGTACTGTACTGCAGTGTACTGCAGTGTGCACATACTGTACTGCAGTGTGCACGTACTGTACTGCAGTGTGCACGTACTGTACTGCAGTGTGCACGTACTGTACTGCAGTGTACTGCAGTGTGCACATACTGTACTGCAGTGTGCACGTACTGTACTGCAGTGAGCACGTACTGTACTGCAGTGTACTGCAGTGTGCACGTACTGTACTGCAGTGTGCACGTACTGTACTGCAGTGTACTGCAGTGTGCACGTACTGTACTGCAGTGTGCACGTACTGTACTGCAGTGTACTGCAGTGTGCACATACTGTACTGCAGTGTGCACGTACTGTACTGCAGTGAGCACGTACTGTACTGCAGTGTACTGCAGTGTGCACGTACTGTACTGCAGTGTGCACGTACTGTACTGCAGTGTACTGCAGTGTGCACATACTGTACTGCAGTGTGCACGTACTCTACTGCAGTGAGCACGTACTGTACTGCAGTGTGCACGTACTGTACTGCAGTGTGTACGTACTGTACTGCGGTGTACTGCAGTATGCACGTACTGTACTGCAGTGGGCACGTACTGTACTGCAGTGTGCTGCAGTGTGCACGTACTGTACTGCAGTGAGCACATACTGTACTGCGGTGTACTGCAGTGTGCACATACTGTACTGCAGTGTGCATGTACTGTACTGCAGTGTGCACATACTGTACTGCGGTGTACTGCAGTGTGCACATACTGTACTGCAGTGAGCACGTACTGTACTGCAGTGTGCACGTACTGTACTGCAGTGTACTGCAGTGTGCACGTACTGTACTGCAGTGAGCACATACTGTACTGCGGTGTACTGCAGTGTGCACATACTGTACTGCAGTGAGCACGTACTGTACTGCAGTGTGCACGTACTGTACTGCAGTGAGCACATACTGTACACTCGTCCTACAGAACTCACTTCAGAGCTTATCACATTTTGAAGTTGCTCTTTCCATCAAACTAAATAAAAGAGTCATGTTTTGTTTCAATCATTCTTGATTCACTTTGGAAATGGTCATTCTGGTATTTTGTTCTTTTCTACCACCGTCCATCTCTAACGTGCAGTGGTCAGTCATTCCCTGCAGTCATTGGTGGTAAAACTCGATGCCCGCGATCACTGACCGCTGCCCACCACGCAGTCACCTGTGTCTTGCCCGAGTACACAACTGCAGGACGGAGCGGGGATCAAACCACCATCTTTGCTCAACCACTGAGCCAAGGGAGGAATGATTGAAAATGTGCTGCTCGGTCCCATTTCACGCTCAGCCGTCCCGTCCAATCAAGCCTACGGCCCAAACAAACGTGATGAAATCATAGCAATTAACAACTCGGAACAAAATAATATATATTTTTGTCTGTCAAATGACTTCAAATATCATAAAACATAAAACATGAACCTATGAATCTGAATCTGAAGCTGAAGCCCGTGACTCATGAGAAACCCTCTTGCAGAGTAAAGACCTCCAGACTCTCGAGCTCACACTGAAGCAGCTTTAGAATGTCCTCGTGTGAGACAAACAGCGATGCTTCTGCTGAAACGCCAAAGATCTGATCTGGAGATGACTTCACTGAGGTTTAAACAGCCTCACTTTGTCCTTTTGTCTCATTAGACATCTCAGAAGACACGTACACTTCATGGTACAGCTTCTGTAACACGAGTTGTTGCTCGGGACAGTTGTGATTCTAAATGATGGAGGTGATGGAGGTGAAGGTGGATTACTCTTGTTACAGCGCTTAGCCTGACAAACCGAAGCTTCAAACACGAGGATCAACAAAACACGCAAATGTTATTTTGGTCACGCAGCGTTAACTGGTTTTAAAATGTAGACAAGCTAAAGTAGGGATTTCCCCGGCAACTGTCATGGATAGTTTACCATCGACAGTTTGTGTTGTGAAATCTAATCTGACGTAGCTGTGCAGAGGTGGAGGGGTGACGGGGGAATGAAAGGCAGTCCTCTCCGTGTTAGCGTGGAGGCAGTGGGTTAGCGCTGACCCCCGGCGACCCCAGAATACCAGACACAGGCTGAGGGGTAAATAAAGCTCTGACATTCATGCACAACAAGGACACATTCTGTAGAAGGGTCTGAGCCACGACAGGTTCTGGCCTGGCTCAGGCAAAGCCACTTCAGCCGCTCTCAAGAGACTTCAGAACGAGCCGCAGGGCCTCATTCTGTTACAAGAGACCACTGTCTGAGGCCACGGGAACATTATATATGTTTTAGTACTAATGTATTCTATTAGAGTGATCAGTGCTGCTGGATGGAAATATCATGATGAATAACCTAAAAGGATCAGATGGACCTCTCAACACGAAGGTCCTGATCCCGGATCGTTCCTCTCAGAGCGTTCTGGTTTCCCCTTCAGCGCGGGGCGTTAAAATAATCCTGCTTTGTAAGAAAGAGCCCCACTGAGCAGGAGGAGAGCCCCACTGAGCAGGAGGAGAGCCCCACTGAGCAGGAGGAGAGCCCCACTGAGCAGGAGGAGGGCCCCACTGAGCAGGAGGAGAGCCCCACTGAGCAGGAGGAGAGCCCCACTGAGCAGGAGGAGAGCCCCACTGAGCAGGAGGAGGGCCCCACTGAGCAGGAGGAGAGCCCCACTGAGCAGGAGGAGAGCCCCACTGAGCAGGAGGAGGGCCCCACTGAGCAGGAGGAGAGCCCCACTGAGCAGGAGGAGGGCCCCACTGAGCAGGAGGAGAGCCCCACTGAGCAGGAGGAGGGCCCCACTGAGCAGGAGGAGAGCCCCACTGAGCAGGAGGAGAGCCCCACTGAGCAGGAGGAGAGCCCCACTGAGCAGGAGGAGGGCCCCACTGAGCAGGAGGAGAGCCCCACTGAGCAGGAGGAGAGCCCCACTGAGCAGGAGGAGAGCCCCACTGAGCAGGAGGAGGGCCCCACTGCGCAGGAGGAGAGCCCCACTGAGCAGGAGGAGGGCCCTACTGAGCAGGAGGAGAGCCCCACTGAGCAGGAGGAGAGCCCCACTGAGCGGGAGGAGAGCCCCACTGAGCGGGAGGAGAGCCCCACTGAGCGGGAGGAGAGCCCCACTGAGCAGGGGGAGAGCCCCACTGAGCAGGGGGAGAGCCCCACTGAGCAGGAGGAGAGCCCCACTGAGCAGGAGGAAAGCAAGAGGAGAGCCCCACTGAGCAAGAGGAGAGCCCCACTGAGCAGGAGGAGAGCCCCACTGAGCAGGAGGAGGGCCCCACTGAGCAGGAGGAGAGCCCCACTGAGCAGGAAGAAAGCAAGAGGAGAGCCCCACTGAGCAAGAGGAGAGCCCCACTGAGCAGGAGGAGAGCCCCACTGAGCAGGAGGAGGGCCCCACTGAGCAGGAGGAGAACCCCACTGAGCAGGAGGAGAGCCCCACTGAGCAGGAGGAGGGCCCCACTGAGCAGGAGGAGAGCCCCACTGAGCAGGAGGAGAGCCCCACTGAGCAGGAGGAGAGCCCCACTGAGCAGGAGGAGGGCCCCACTGAGCAGGAGGAGAGCCCCACTGAGCAGGAGGAGAGCCCCACTGAGCAGGAGGAACGCAGGAGGAGAGCTCCACTGAGCAGGAGGAGAGCCCCACTGAGCAGGAGGAGAGCCCCACTGAGCAGGAGGAGAGCCCCACTGAGCAGGAGGAGGGCCCCACTGAGCAGGAGGAGAGCCCCACTGAGCAGGAGGAAAGCAAGAGGAGAGCCCCACTGAGCAGGAGGAGAGCCCCACTGAGCAGGAGGAACGCAGGAGGAGAGCCCCACTGAGCAGGAGGAGAGCCCCACTGAGCAGGAGGAACGCTCTCATCCTGGACAGGAGGAGAGCCCCTGGACAGGATTACAAGCAGACTACATGATTGTCCCCTTTAACGCACAGGCCTTTCCCCTTGAATTAATAAACGTCTCCTTTATTGCAGTTTGGCTTCTGCAGTGGATCATTTTGGGGAATAAATCTGGAGTTAATATGGAACATCTCTTTGAAAGCTTCGACATTTAAGCGCTCAGAATGGGCTGAACGTGCTGTAAAAAAAGATGGACAAACAAAAGAAAAATAAATATCCTAAAAATGACCTCACGAGCGTTTGATGCGAGAATAAACGGTGTAAATATCTATTGTTGTTGAATAAAAATGTCAGAGCAGCACAATGCGACTGCCTGGCCAAGAGTTCTGTGTGATTGACAGCTGGATTAGCCAATCAGGGATGTGTTCGGTCCAAGACAAACATCGCTGAGGACAGAAAAACCTCTCACATTTTCTGCAGAATGAGCGACTGAAGCGCTGAATGTTCTTGACCTGAGTTTAAGTTATAGTTTAGAAAGTTTAAGTTATAGACGACCGACGAGTTTCTCCATTTCCCATGTTCCACTGAAGTAAACAAACCTGCTTTTTGCTCCACCTTTTTGCTCCACCCGTTTAGCACGTGTTAAATCTGACCCTACGTCGTTCTAACTTTTGGCTGATCACTGTGTCAAAAGCATTGAGACCCAGAAGAGGAACGTTTCTATTGAGACTTCTGTGATGTAACGTCATTTCCAATATTATTACATCTTCCACACATTTTTATCCAACTTACATAAAGTAAACATGTTTTGTGCTTTTCTCTTTAGTCCCTTTTTGGCCGCGGTCTCAGTGATGCTCAGGACATTTAGGAGGTAAGCAGACTATCCAACCCTCGAAAAGCTGCTGGACCAGACGGTGTCACTCCGGCCACCTTAAGACACTGCGCAGGCGAGCTGACTCCTGTCTTCACTGGCATTTTTAACACCTCCTGGAGTCATGCCATGTCCCAGCTTCAAGTCGTCCATCATTGTCCCTGTCCCCAAGAAGCCCCGGATCACTTGACTTCATGACTGCAGACCTGTGGCGCTGACGTCTGTAGTCATGAAGTCATTTGAGCGCCTGGTCCTCCCCCACCTCAAGGCAGTGTGTGCAGCTGGGGAAGAAAGACTCAGACACTCGGACTATCAGCACAGGAGTCCCACAGGGCTGTGTACTTTCTCCCCTGCTCTTCTCCCTGTAAACAACCTGCTGCACCTCCAGCCACGACTCCGTAAAACTGATCAAGTTTGCGGACTACACCACCCTCATCGCCATGACGACACCACGCTCATCGCCATGACAACACCACCCTCATGGGGCTCATCTGGGACGGGGATGAGTCTGTCTACAGGAGGTGGAGCGGCTGGTGTCCTGGTGCCCCCCTCACCATCACAGACTCCACCACCTCCACCGTGGACTCCCTCCTCTTCCTCTGCAGTTGGACTCATGAACACTTCTTAAACATTGTCACTTTAACCATAATTTAATCACCCACGGCACTGTTCACTTTCTGCACTAAATATGTGAACTCAACTGTAAATTTGTGCACATAATAAGCCTGTTTTTATTCTTATTTTTTATATTATAGCTTATTGTTATTCTTATCCCAGGGTCGATTTAAATTGTTTCTCTTTTGACTTATTCATTGTTCATTGTTTTATGTTGCACAGAATCACCAGGACAAGTTCCTATGTTTGTGAACTCTGTTCTTTGACAATGACAATACAGTAAACCCTTTCTGATTCTGATTCTTTTGCCGGCGGTCACAGTGATTCTCTGGACCTTTTGGGGTCGGTCACAGTGATTCTCTGGACCCAGGAGCCCGGGGCCTGTGTGCTCTGTGTGGGACGTCTCCAGGAGTGACGTGTGTGGATCGAGTCACACATGCACTCACTTAGACCCACTGTGTGGGGTTTACAGGGGGTTTGCAGCTGCTAGCACCACTGGAACTGTAGCACCACTGGAACTGTAGCACCACTGGAACTGTAGTACCACTGGAACTGTAGTACCACTGGAACTGTAGCACCACTGGAACTGTAGCACCACTGGAACTGTAGCACCACTGGAACTGTAGCACCACTGGAACTGTAGTACCACTGGAACTGTAGTACCACTGGAACTGTAGTACCACTGGAACTGTAGCACCACTGGGACTGTAGCACCACTGGAACTGTACACAAGGAACATGACGGAAAGAGAGAGGGCGCAGACTCAGGTGAAAACAAAATGAATCGAGCCTCAGATAAAAACACTGGCTTGATCTTAAACCGCTGCATTTTCTTTTTTTTTTTAATATATCATTTTTTAAACACAGCCTCAAAACTTTCCTATATAAATAGATAGAAAAAATATATACATATCCACTTACACATGCATACTAATTCTCTCTTATGCATTGTCATGGTCACCGTCTGTCTGGTGATGTATAGTTTGTCTAGTTTTACTCACGGTGTTTCTGTCTCTGCTCCTCTTCGTTTCCCCCCTCCCTTCTTGTTCTCCTCCCTGGTTACCGCCCCCTTGTCTCTCTGGTTACCGCCCCCTTGTCTCTTTGGTTACCGCCCCCTTGTCTCTTTGGTTACCGCCCCCTTGTCTCTTTGGTTACCGCCCCCTTGTCTCTCTGGTTACCGCCCCCTTGTCTCTCTGGTTACCGCCCCTTTGACTCTCAGGCTCCTCACACCTGTGCGTGGGTTCACAGCTGTATCTGATTGTTAATCACTGGGTGTAGTATATAAGTGTGAGTGTTTCTTTGCTCTTAGCGAGATTGTCTGTTATTTCCCTTAGCCCCAGCATTTGAGCGTGTGTTCCTGAGCCTCTGTTTTTGACCTTTTGACTCTGATTCCTGCCTGACCTTCGTTATCCCTGTTTGCCGTTACCGACCCTGGACCGCCTTGAGTTTCGCCCTCTGCCTGATCCCCTGTTTACGCTGTCTTGCCTGTTGTACGGAACCTGGAACGGGCCTGACTACGCCTCTCGTCTGCCCCCGACACCGCGGTTGCTGGCGCTGCCCACCGCTGGAAAGATTCTTTGTTTTCGTTAGTTTTTTTGTTGTTTTCTGTTCATATTCATTAAAGACTCTATATTCATCGCCTGTTTCCAGCCCTGTAAATTGGCTCCGTTCTGCCGTTCGTGACATGTATATGTAATAATAATTAAAAAAAATAAAATTAAAATAAACAAAATACACAAATAAAAACAAATAAATAAATAATAAATAATAAAATAAAAAGAATTTCACATAAATAGATAATAATTAAAAAAGATAATAAAATGTCCATCCAGTGCTTAATCGTGGGGTGCAGCCTGCGTCTGTATTTCCGGTGATGATAGCGGACTCTCTCATTGGCCCAGGAGTGTCCCATTCTAGAAACAGATTCACTTCTAGTCATCTGGACGCTGTTTTCATCCAAAAGTCATTCTCAATCTGTGGGTCTAGTCTGAGAACTCTGGGCTGCAGAGTTCTCAGACAAACTTCGCTAAACAAAGTTAGCACATTTTATCATCAGCTGTTTCCTGTTTATCGACGCACAACAGACCGAAGAGATTCCATTTCTCATCTTCTAAATCTTCTATACTCTACTTAAAGCTGCACTATGGAACATTTCTAGTGTTGTGTCCGCCACTTGTTGTTTTCGTGCAGAAGTAAGTGCTTTGCCCGGAACGCTCCACAGTATTTAGTGGATCTATTTTATATTTATTCAATTACATTATTATTATTCTCATTCTTAAGGGAACAGCTTGTGTTCATACGGCGAGCTTAAGGCCTCTGCAGGTCCATTCACTCCTTCTGATCTTTTCACCACGAAGCATGTGTTTCTAATCGCTAACAGCTATTCTTCTTAACCTTATTTAAACTGTGTCACAGGCCATGGATCCATCGCTGGTAAAAAATTGGCTTTTGTATGCACAGAAAAAGGAGATAATTCTCGCTTCGCATTGGATCGTCTTCTGTTTTTCAAGCTTTCTAGTCTCATTTACAGTCACAAACTGCCAAATGATAAACGTGGACCTCACAGTCGAGTTTGGGACTCTCTTTCTGTCCTTGGTTAGCCGCCGTGGCCCACCTTCCCCTTCAAAGCAGCTCCTATAGCGGCCATACGGGTCCTGCACGGCCCTGCGCGGCTACGAGAAGCAGACCCGTGCGCTTATATTCCAGTCGGCCCAAATCATTTAAGCATGTGCAGTTTCTCCTCAAAGTGAAAGGACAAAATGAGCTCCACATGGGACAGTGGCGTATTGCGTTGCCCACCTCTCGCTCACCGCGCCTCCCACATGTGCCCTAATGGCCCGCTCCACAGCCGCACTAATGGGCCCATCGCAGAGCTGACAAATAACGGCCGTCGGGGTGTTTTTCCCGCTGCCGCTCGTTAGCCTGTGGTAAAAGAGACTTTGTACAGAGAAAAGTGCATCGTATGAAGTGTTGTATGAAGCGTCAAACTTTCTCTGATACACTCTGGTTGTCTTTGCGTCTCTTTTAGACACAACATGCAGTGATGAGACAAATGTGTCCTCGCTGGGAGCCTGAGACTAGAATGGACTGGTCACTCTGGAGCAGACAGAGCTGACCCCCCCCAGGGTCTGTGTTTGGCGTTTGGGGATTTGAACCTGAGGCTGGGTGTAAATCTACGGTCAAGCGCAGCCTTGGCATTCCTCTGCAGATGGTGCCCCCCTGCAGGGCCCGGGGGGGGAGGGCCCGGGCTCCTGTGCACCTGCCCCCGAGTGTTCCCCTGACAGCCCACCTGTGCCAGCTGCAGGGACCACTCAAAGACTGGCATTTCAGATCGAGGCTTCTTTTGTCCCCGTGAGCCACGTTGTCCCAACAATTTATGGAGCGAATTTTAGAAACATAAGAGGCGTCTCACGAGGACTGTCCTTATGAAAAGAAAATCATCAGACATTATAGTTTGAGGACATTATGGGTTGAGGACATTATGGTTTGAGGACATTATAGTTTGAGGACATTATAGTTTGAGGACATTATGGTTTGAGGACATTATAGTTTGAGGACATTATAGTTTAAGGACATTATAGTTTGAGGACATTATAGTTTGAGGACATTATAGTTTGAGGACATTATAGCTTGAGTACATTATAGCTTGAGGACATTATAGTTTGAGGACATTATAGTTTGAGGACATTATAGTTTGAGGACAATATAGTTTGAGGACATTATAGTTTGAGGACAATATAGTTCGAGGACATTATAGTTTAAGGACATTATGGTTTGAGGACATTATAGCTTGAGGACATTATAGTTTGAGGACATTATAGTTTGAGGACATTATAGTTTGAGGACAATATAGTTTGAGGACATTATAGTTTGAGGACAATATAGTTCGAGGACATTATAGTTTAAGGACATTATGGTTTGAGGACATTATAGCTTGAGTACATTATAGCTTGAGGACATTATAGTTTGAGGACATTATAGTTTGAGGACATTATAGCTTGAGTACATTATAGCTTGAGGACATTATAGTTTGAGGACATTATAGTTTGAGGACATTATAGTTTGAGGACAATATAGTTCGAGGACATTATAGTTCTAGGACATTATAGTTTGAGGACATTATAGCTTGAGGACATTATAGTTTGAGGACATCATAGTTTAAGGACATTATAGATTGAGGACATTATAGTTTGAGGACATTATAGTTTGAGGACATTATAGTTTAAGGACATTATAGATTGAGGACATTATAGATTGAGGACATTATGGTTTGAGGACATTATAGTTTGAGGACATTATAGTTCGAGGACATTATAGTTTGAGGACATTATAGTTTAAGGACATTATGGTTTGAGGACATTATAGCTTGAGGACATTATAGTTTGAGGACATTATAGTTTGAGGACATTATAGTTTAAGGACATTATGGTTTGAGGACATTATAGTTTGAGGACATTATAGTTTGAGGGCATTATAGTTTAAGGACATTATGGTTTGAGGACATTATAGTTTGAGGACATTATAGTTTAAGGACATTATGGTTTGAGGACATTATAGTTTGAGGACATTATAGTTTAAGGACATTATGGTTTGAGGACATTATAGCTTGAGGACATTATAGCTTGAGGACATTATAGTTTGAGGACATCATAGTTTAAGGACATTATAGATTGAGGACATTATAGTTTGAGGACATTATAGTTTGAGGACATTATAGTTTAAGGACATTATAGATTGAGGACATTATAGATTGAGGACATTATGGTTTGAGGACGTTATAGTTTGAGGACATTATAGTTCGAGGACATTATAGTTCGAGGACATTATAGATTGAGGACATTATAGATTGAGGACATTATAGTTCGAGGACATTATGGTTTGAGGACATTATAGTTTGAGGACATTATAGTTCGAGGACATTATAGTTTAAGGACATTATAGTTTGAGGACATTATAGTTCGAGGACATTATAGTTTAAGGACATTATAGATTGAGGACATTATAGATTGAGGACATTATAGATTGAGGACATTATGGTTTGAGGACATTATAGTTTGAGGACATTATAGTTCGAGGACATTATAGTTCGAGGACATTATAGATTGAGGACATTATAGATTGAGGACATTATAGTTCGAGGACATTATGGTTTGAGGACATTATAGTTTGAGGACATTATAGTTTGAGGACATTATAGTTCGAGGACATTATAGTTTAAGGACATTATAGTTTGAGGACATTATAGTTCGAGGACATTATAGTTTAAGGACATTATAGATTGAGGACATTATAGTTTGAGGACATTATAGTTTGAGGACATTATAGATCGAGGACATTATAGTTTGAGGACTTTATAGTTTGAGGACATTATGGATGGTGAGCCGAGGGTGTTGGACGAGGCAGGAGGAGGTCGGGGGTGAGCCGAGGGAGTTGGACGAGGTAGGAGGAGGTCGGGGGAGGAGGTCGGGAGAGGAGGTCGGGGACGGAGGTCAGGGGAGGAAGTCGGGGGTGAGCCGAGGGAGTTGGACGAGGCAGGAGGAGGTCGGGGGTGAGCCGAGGGTGTTGGCCGAGGCAGGAGCAGGTCGGGGGAGGAGGTCAGGGGAGGAGGTCGGGGGTGAGACGAGGGTGTTGGTCGAGGCAGGAGGAGGTCGGGGGAGGAGGTCTGGGGAGGAGGTCGGGGGTGAGACGAGGGTGTTGGTCGAGGCAGGAGGAGGTCGGGGGAGGAGGTCGGGGGAGGTGGTCGGGGGTGAGACGAGGGTGTTGGTCGAGACAGTCGCGCCCTGGCCTCCGCTCAAGTCTTTCGGGGCTCCACTTACCGGCAGGTCAGAGGTTGAGACATTATTACTGTCGGCAGAAGGCCACGCCCGGCTCCAGATGAGACGTTTTTTACGGCTCCGGACGAACGAGCCGTGCGAACGTAAAACTGTTAAAGCGAAACGCAGAGCTGTGAAAAGAACCGGAGAGGAGACGATCTCAGAACCGGCCGCCGCGCCTCCCGTTTTGGCCCCATCTGTTTTATATAACCAGGGCCCAAAACATTGCTGATTTGATTGGAGCCAAATGTGGGGCTCGGGGGGGCTCCGCGGTACATTCGGAGGTTTTTTTTAAGCTCCGAGCCGCGGCCCCTCGTTCAGCCGCAGTCGGAGCGGGCCGGTTCGTTCGGCTTCGTTTTGATCTCTCTTTAGCGGCTGTGGGGACGACGGTGAGAAGGGGCCCCGAGCCAATGTTGACGTTCACATATTATTTAGTCATTTCGGGCTCAAACTGAACCGTGACCAAACAAACTCAGAACGTGAAATTAGCCATTTGTTGCAATAACCTTGACAATTATCGGCCAACTTCGTAGGGTTTACGGCTCTGGTCTGGTTCCAGTTTGCCGTGTCCTTCAGCCGATGCAGCCGGGTCAGGGAAGTTAAACGTTTTGAGGACTGCAGTCGGTCGGGAGAAGGTTGTAGAAAGCGAGAGGTTTGTGTCTTCAATAAACAAACGTCTGGATAGTTCATAGTTCATAACCTCTGTGTTCTCCGGGAACCAAACCAACAAACCTCTCGCCAAGAGCTGAGCCGGCTTTTCACGTCATTAGAGTTAAATCTGTTTTGCCAAAGCAGCTATTTGTGTGAACGATTTGGCATCGTCTGGCTCTCCCTGGGTTGTCGGGCGCTCAGTGGCTCTCCCTGGCACATGTCGTCGGGCCCTCGGTGGCTCTCCCTGGGTCGTCGGGCCCTCAGTGGCTCTCCCTGGCACATGTCGTCGGGCCCTCGGTGGCTCTCCCTGGGTCGTCGGGCCCTCAGTGGCTCTCCCTGGCACACGTCGTCGGGCCCTCAATTGGCTCTCCCTGGGTCGTCGGGCCCTCAGTGGCTCTCCCTGGCACACGTCGTCGGGCCCTCAGTGGCTCTCCCTGGGTCGTCGGGCCCTCAGTGGCTCTCCCTGGGTCTTCGGGCCCTCAG
>NW_027316056.1:35315885-35440885 GCF_026437365.1 Eucyclogobius newberryi | reverse complement strand
ATTATGGAAAAAACAAACACATTTAACAATAGTCCTTCAGAATAAAATTGAATCCGTCCGTATTTACACGTGTATTTCAGTCTCCAACAGACTTGCGGTGGGCGGCCCGGCCTCGAGCCTGATGCCCCCCACCCCCGTGTCGGAGATCACCGGCGACGAGCAGGGCGTCCGGACACTCAGCGAGGTCAGCGATGGGGAAAACGTGGGGGTCATTGCCGAGGGGGTCAGGCCTGTGTTCCTCGCCAAGGGAGAGTAGCAGTACCTTGGGTAAGACGGCTTTCCAGTGAGACTGTGGGTGCGGCTCGGCTTCCTGGGCGGTACTGTCCGGATGCCGGGCTGAGCCACACCTGTGATCAGAGGGGGAGGGTGCATGAAACAGCTCGCCTCGGAGGCCAAACTCTCACGCCCGCCTTGGAGCTCCTCATCGGGCAGCATTCCGATGTCTGTGAACACGGAAGCTAGCGTGTGGTAGCGCGGCTCCCAGTTCAGGAGGTAGTCCCAGGCGTAGCTACCTAGCACTTGTTCCTCAAGACCAACCAGAGATGACAAAGAATCTATAGCTTCCGAAAGGGGAGTGTAACCTTTTGTCCCCATGCTTTCCTCTACATCCCGAAATCGGACAATTGCAGGGAGCAGACCTTCTCCGCCTCCCTCCTCCTTAAAGTGATGTAAGCTTTCGGTGCTAGCCAAACCAGAGAGCAGGCAAGAAGTTGAAGTTAAGTGTTCCGGGTCAGGTTCAACAAAATTATTCAAAGTATTGCCTCCAGGTAAGTCAGAATCAGGATTTTCAGAAGGTTCCTCTATTGCTTCTCCTTCATGACAAGAGAAATGGTTGATCCACTTAATCTCCTGGTCTTCGGCGGTCTCGCCTTCCGCCGACCCGCGTCCACTGGAGTCCGAAGGGCTGTACTGCTTGGGCAAGTCCTTCCCCGCCACTTGAACGATGGGCCGTTTGACTTCGTGGAGACAGATAATGCTTTGAGATTGTTCACTGGAGCTGTAGAATGATCCCGGACTTTGACTCAAACTCGAAGCAATAGCAGACGCCTTCTTGACCGCGGCATCCTTTAGCTTGTACGACAGCACTAACCCAACGAAAAAGAGTAAAATCAGAAGGACCAGCAATAATGAAATGGCCAGACTGAGAACATGCCCATTGAGCGGTACTCCAGTCAGCGCCTCTACCGAATTGGAAATGTTGACGTAAACCGGACACGATGTAGTGCGAGAATCAAGTTTGGGACTGCTCGCCGACACGACTAGCTCCACTATATCACCACTGGCGTAGCTACCTTTTTTACGAAATACCGGATCGGACACCAATATCGCACCAGTTGTTTTGTTTATCGAGAAAAATGGGGATGGGTAGAGGAAAGAATATTCCACCTGTCCATCAGTCCCGCCGTCGTGATCCAGCGCCATCACGAAGCCGATGGTCTCGCCGGGCTTGGCGTTTTCCCCGAGCAGAAAGTGGTACTGTTTTTGCGCAAAGATCGGATTGAACTCGTCAACTCCTTTGATAGCAACCTGGACTCTTACGGTGGCCGCCTGGTCGCCTTTGTCTCTAGCTTCGACCACAAAGCAAAACTCATTTTTGCTTTCGTAGTTGAAGGACTGCCTGGTGTGGATGTCTCCAGTGTGGCTGTCGATCCCGAATGCTTCTTTACAAACAGGGCTTCCGACGCCATAGTCCATGAAGCAGGACGTCGAGATGGAATACGTCAGCAGACCGTAGGGGCCGGAATCGTTGTCAATTGCCTGGACGGAGCAGACGTGCGTAAACGCGGGTAGATTCTCGGGCAGGGAACAGTTCACAGTTGGGAACATGAAGTAAGGGCCGTTGTCGTTTTCGTCCAATACCGTGACGTAAACGACGGCGAACGCGACATTGCGCTCATCTGTCGTTTCACCGCCGTCGGAAGCGCAAAGGGTCACGGTATACTTTGAATCTTCCTCATAGTCGAGAGATCGGTTAATCTTTAAAACACCGGATTGGGAGTCGATTTTTAGGTGCTGCTTGCCATTACCGGAAACAATACTGTACCGCACGAGCCCGTTGGTTCCGAAGTCGGGATCGTGGGCGTGTACTTGGGTCAAATTAGTTCCAACGAGGCTATTTTCACTCACTTGGACATGGTACTCTGTGTTGGAAAACTTTGGAGCGTTGTCATTGCAGTCGGTTACGGACACCGTGACAAAGGCGGTGCTGTTCTGCGGCGGTTTTCCCCGATCCGACACGCTTACGGTTAAAGAGTACGCGTCCGTAGTTTCCCGATCCAAGGGGCTATGGAGAACCAGCTTGGCCACGTTTCTCAACTGATTCTCAACCTGAATCAGTTTGACCTCGAGACTGAAGCGCCTCTCCTCATTGCCCCCGACGATAGCGTAGTCCAGGTGGGTATTCTCGGGACTCCAGTCTCCGTCGTCGGCAGAGAGGGTGAGTAAGGTGGCGTCGGCGGGCGTGTCTTCCGGGACGGTGAGCGTGTAGACGTCTTGGTGGAACAGAGGCGCGTGGTCGTTGCTGTCCACGATCAGGACTTCGACGGAGGCCACACTGGAGCGCACGGGGTCGCCTCGGTCGCGGGCTTCCACCAGGAGGCGTACCCCTTTGCTGTTTGAGATGGAGTTTAGAGGCTTGTTGGTGAAAATAGACCCTAAGGGAAGAAAAAACAAAACAAAATAGAATAAAAAGTGTGATCTCAAGTTCGTACAGTTAAAAGAGAAGAACTGTGTAATTAAAAACGTTTTGGGAGTAAGCCTAGTGTGTAAACAAACAAAACTGTAACGTAGCAATTTCCAGAGTATAAGTCGCACCAGCCAAAAAATGCATAATAGAGAATGTAAAGGTCAATTTGACACATTTATGTTTTATGGTAAGGTTTTGCTTTATTTTGGTAACTTCCTGTGTAACCGGAAGTGATGGTAAAACGGAAGTCTACTTGACATACTGGAAAAGACGGAAAGTAAATTGAACAACGGAAAACGGACAAAACACGGACAAAACACGGACAAAACACGGACAAAACACGGACAAACTCAAGGATCTAGCTACAGTCGACAGGGGAACAAGGTCTGTAGTGGAAAACGATTGTATTTATGATATATTTGAAATGTTTTATGGATGTATATGTTGTGAAAATATAGTACCAATGTAATGAGTTAGAAATACGGGGATTTACGTCCAAAATGTAATTGTCTTTTTTATTTTATTCTGTCTAGCTCTTACGTTGGTTGAATGATACGGAAAGGAATCATTAAAAGACATTTAACCATCAGTTCTGGCCTTCTCAATTCGACTGGACGCTACAGAGAAGAAAAAAACATGTATAAGTCGCACTGGAGTATGAAATGCAGTTGCAAGTGTGAAAATAACAAATAATATCACATATAAGTCGCTCCGGAGTATAAGTATAAGTATATATATATATATATATATATATATATATATATATATATATATATACAGGGCCGGCCCAAGCCTTCATGGGGCCCTAAGCGAAAAAAATGTTGGGGGCCCCTCACCACGTCATCAGAATCAGTTTTATTGCCATTGTCAGTAAACAATTCACATATGGGAACTTTTTTCAACGCAAACAAAGCACCAAAACACCAGGGCATATGTTTGCCAGTTAGTTTACTCTCAGCACCTCACAAGCTCAAATATTGATAACTTAAATCCCACAATGCAACTTGGTATTCCGCTGACATCACCTCTACTCCCTGTACAAATAACACACGTCCCAGATGTTTTTGGGCGTATTTGTGGGCGTTAAGGGTCGACAGCCACATTAGCACATTAGTTTAAATTAATGAACAGGGGGGGTCTGGGGGCCAGAGATTTTCAGACCTTTTTTGGGTCTTCTGGTGCATTTTAATGTGGTCCAGCCGGCTAAAGTAAGAGTAAAATGTTGAGGTTGTAATGCTATAAAATGATGATGTGATGAAACTGTGCCAGGAGAAAATGATTAAAGCCAGTTATTAATACATTAGTGTACTTAATTACTCAATACAATATTGGCTATGAAAAATAATTATGGTCAAATTGATTCATTTTAACTGAAAATGTAAAAGTAATAGTTATCCTTACTAATTTATCTTTTACAGCTCCCAACTGTTCCTTCTTGCTAAAGTGACAAAACAAGTTATATTAAATTAAACAAATGGCATAAGCATTGCTTGATTAACAATTAACACTGATAAAACAGTGCAAACATGTTATTCCCAGAGAATGAACAGAACGAGAAGTGAAGGTCCAAACCTAGCTATAGTGAAGCGACTGTTTCTGCAACTTTGCCACTTTTGTATAAAAATATATAGTATTATTCTATAACAGACGTAATTATAATATGTCTGGTTATTTTTCACTATCAATTTATTATAATTTATAACAAATAGTCTAATGATGCTTTTTAAATAAATTGAAATGTTTTATTGCTCTATTAAAAGTGAATTACAATATAGATGTTTGTTCTGATCAGAACATCACACACTCCTGCGTGAAACAATGCTGCGATGTGATTGGCTGATGGACCTTACACGCATAAACCTTTACATTCCTCTTATTGCAAGTTAAGAAGTCAAAGTAAAACAGACATGACGAGTCACGATTGATCTCACACATGGTGATGTGAGAGAGAGGGACGCAAACTCAAACCCGCTCATCTCTAACTGAGGCTGCACAGGGGCCCGGGACAGGGGCCCGGGACAGGGGCCGCACACTGTTCACTCCAAAGTTTCACGTCAGAGGTTCTGGACGAGACGGCGCTCGTCCGGACCGGATCTCCGCCTCTTAGTGACCCGGGCCATGGACGCCCCTCACCGGCCTCACCTGCAGCCAACACTACGGGGCTGGTGTAAATGTTAAGCTTATTATCTTTCATTCAGACATATTATTGTGCGCGGGGCAGAGCTCTCGTCGCCTCCAGCCTGAGCGAACTAACGTGACAGAATCGTGTTGTTTCAAACAGCAGCATTAACCGTCTCTTTGTAAGAGAAGTTCAATACCTGGAAAGTGTTGTTGAGTTTGCAGTTTCTTTACATCGTCAAGAAGTTTCTTCTTTCGTTTTTCGGCATCGGGGGGATATATTCCTCTGGACATGAGGACCATGTTCTGTTGTGTTTATGTTTTGCTCTCGTTCTGCTCGCGCCCAATCAGCGCAGGTTTGGTGTCTCGGTTGCCAGATTGTCATTACAAATAAATGCGGTTTGTGCGTTCTATGTTACCGCTGTGTGCGCTGCCGCGCCAGCAGCGTTACTGCACTAGTGGCGCACGCTGCGCTTGCACTTCGCATAAGACGGGTTGCCAGATTGGGGGCCCTATTAAAGCCTCGGGGCCCTACGCGGCTGCTTAGTTCGCTTATAGGCTGGGCCGGCCCTGTATATATATATATATATATATATATATATATATATATATATATATATATATATAGTATATAAAGTATAAGTCACACCCCGGTCACATTTTTTGGGGAAATTTATTTGATAGAATCCAAGACCAAGAACAGACATTTAATCTTGAAATGCAATTTAAAATAATAACAGATGAGAGAACATGGTGAATAGGTGTACGTATGCTAACGCTAACACCTTCAGCTACATGAGGCACAGACAGAACTGTGGTAAGTGTCTGGTATGTTAACGTAACATATGAACAGTTATTCAGATAACTATAGCATAAAGAACATGCTAACAAGTTTACCATAGCATCAGTTTTACCCCAAATCACTAAATCCACTGAATTCTTCTTCCTCTGTGTCACTTCTAAACAACTCCACAAACTCCAGAGGTAGAGGATGTGCAGATTCTTCTTCTGCGTCGCTTATAGCCTAGAGCGCCCTCTTGTGGTTGCCAGTGTGAAAATAACAAATAATATAATAAAGTCACACCCCGGCCAAAACTATGAAAGACTTATACTCTGGAAAATACGGTATTGCAACTATTTCACAATTTCCAAATGATGATATACATTAAACACAGAGGGACCGTCGACGTGTCACTTTGAGTACATCACATTTCATCTCAGCTTTACAAAGTCGAAGCAGTCGACTGAAAGACAATACTTTGGAACATAAGATAAGAAAACGAGAAGTCCCATCTGAACAATTTATTCGGTTTATTATCGGAGCCACGACCTTTGCGTTGCTGGAAATGTCCATTTGTATTATAGCGCGGCCCGCATCACAGCTGAACAGCGTACGGCCGACTGAACTGCCAAGTGCGGCGCAATAATACAACACACGTTTCAGGCAACAATCGGTCGAGCCATCTGCCTGTTCAACTCCATCGCATTATTTTCACTGACTACGGCGCGCAAATCCAAACTGCGGGAACAACCGATACGCTCTGGACTTATTTAGATCTAACGAAAGCCAGACGCGCGGGTTCAATATCAAATGAGAACTTAAGGCTTTTGTTTGAAAGCTTCTATTGAGGTTTTTGCCGTCGCATGTTGTCGTTTCCATTTGTGGCGGTCTTACCCTGATCCTCGAGGATGTAAAAGCCTTGTAGAGGCGACGACAGCAGTCTGTAGACGACCTCTCCACGGGGCCCCGAGTCTCGGTCGGTCGCGGACACAGAAACAACTAACGACTCGGCGGGAAGGAGCTCGGACAACTCCACCTGCGACGAGAGAGAGCAAAACCCATTTCATTAAAGACCTGCAAGTGTCAAGTCGAATATTCAAAATCAAAGCTTGTAGCACTTTAGTCGATAAATATACTCCTGTTCTTCATTAGAGGTGTTTTTATTTATACAAAAAACACGTATTGTTCCTCTTTTTTTTTGCAACAGTGTAAACCTCAAGGGTGAAAAAGAACGGAATTTTGTTTCTTGATCTTAATAAATAATTGTTATTTAGTTGACAGAAGCAACCGAATATATTACATTTTTATATAAATGTATTGTCTTGTTTCTATATATTTCAGTTTTATTAATTCCGGGATCTGAACTGAAACTGTTTGAGTCAGGCAGGATGTCACCATAAGCATGCTAAAAATAATCAAAAAATGAAATAAAATCCTTTTCAGACTGGTTTAAAATGTAGTAGAAAGTACAGATACCTGCTCTCAAATGTAATGAAGTAAAAGTGAAAAGTATCTACTCAAAACGTACACGAGTAAAATACAGACAAAAAGTATGCTTAAAGTGCCTATGACAGTTTTGATGGATTTTCAAATTATGACTTTATCTGGTGTGTTTATATCTATTGAACATAGAAATTATAGTTTTACACAAATCGAGCCGGTATTTGTGGAGAAAAGTTTAAAAATCTGTCAAAAATCACACTCATTCCAGTCAAAATGTATGCGTAATTTACAAACAACTTTTTTGACTCTCTAAACATTAATTCAACAAAATAAAGTCACTCTCATATATTTGTATTCGTCTATTTTTTTTTAATTATTAGATGTGTTTTTGCCCAGTGCAATGTTTCTAGTGTGATGTCATCAATTACAAACAGGAAGTGAAATTATAAACCTACAAAATGTGCTAATCTGTGATAAAATTTTTATAATTTTTTAGCAAAATTCAAAATTTATTTATCTTAACTGCATTTTAGTGCAACGAGTCATCCAGCCTGTAGGGGGAGCTTTAAAGACGCTGTACTTTTCATGTAATAAAGTAATTTGTGTTTTTGTGTGCTCTCTCTCCGCTCTGGGCTCTGAAAGTTGTGTTATAATGCATTAGGTAAGTGAGCAGTACATTTGGACCGCGGCAAACTGTTGATACTGCAGGTATAGCACCTTTAAGTACATTACTTTAACGCACACTTCATTACTTTCCACCATCGGCAAACATATATATTGACATGAACTCCCACAAGGTTGCATACTAGCCCCTCTTTTGTTGTTTTAAATTAATTTTATTCCAAAGAAAGCCTTAGTTGAGCCAACATTTTTTCTAAATGTACAAGGCAATGTATTTTAATCAAAGAAATAAAGAAAACACCAGCAATCGTGTTTTGTTTATACTATTTCAACCGGATCTTCTTAAATATATTGGACTCACTGGTTCATAAACTCTTATATCGGTCTTTTTATATATTCCAGGTGGATTTGTGGCGAGTACCTGGTAGGAGACTTGGGTGAAGACGGGCGCGTTGTCGTTGACGTCGAGCACCTGAACTCTGACCTCTCCCGTGGCGTGGTGGAGGGAATCGGACGCCCGCACGGTGAGCGCGTACTCCGCCCGCGACTCGTAGTCCAGCGCTTTGGTCAGGGTGATGACGCCGGCGTAGCGGTCGATGGCGAACGGGCCGCTGGCGCCGCCATCGTCGCCGAAGCTGTAGGTGATGGTCGAACTCAGGTCCACGTCGTTCGCGGTCACCTGGGTCACCATGTAACCCGCCGGGAGATCTGGCAACGAGGACGTGTTCGGTGAACGTGGGACATTTTACGAGCAACTGTTGTAACCATATTTTCCGGACTATAAGTCACACCTTTTTTTTATAGTTTTGGCCGGGTGCGACTTATACTTATATTTATACTTATATACTTATACTCCGGAGCGACTTATATGTGATATTATTTGTTATTTTCACACTTGCAACCACATTTCATACTCCAGTGCGACTTATATATGTTTTTTTTCTTCTCTATTATGCATTTTTTGGCTGGTGTGACTTATGCTTATATTTATACTTATATACTTATACTTATATTTATACTCCGGAGCGACTTATATATGATATTATTTGTTATTTTCACACTTACAACTTACTCATACTCCAGTGCGACTTATATGTTTTTTTCTTCTCTATTATGCATTTTTTGGCTGGTGCGACCCATACTCCGGTGCCACTTATAGTCTGGAAAATACGGTAATGTCAGCTGCATATAGAGTACTGTAAATGTAAAGAGCGTAAAAAGAAAATATTAAAGGCTTGTTGTACTTTGTGCCGATTTTCCGCTTTTGTATAGACAAAGAAAATAAAATGTGTTGAGTTTTGAGAATTGAAATATTTGGCATTTGTTTTTATTAATACTTCTTAAGGGATTTTTGTAATATTTTGGAAATGAGCTGATAAAATGTTCCAGATAAATAACTCTTCGTGTACATATTTCCTCTTACTTTCTGGTATGAGCACAGGCTGCATGGGCGGGAGGGCGGGGCTGTTGTCATTCACGTCCACCACTTGGACCCTGACAGTGGCGGTGCTGCTGAACGGTGGGTTTCCCTGGTCAGCGGCCTGAAGAACCAACCTAAAACAGAATAACAATCATAATATCTGTTACACAATGTTATTATTAACGCAACAAACGTCTTAAAGTCATCACATGCTAATTACATACAGTTATTACTTTTTTAATTGCTCAACTAAGTTTTTTTAGTTTTTTTTATGTTATAGAGGAGTTCCACAAGGTTGCATACTAGCCCCTCTGATGTTGCTTTTTAAATGTTACAGAGGAGTTCCACAAGGTTGCATACTAGCCCCTCTGTTGTTGCTTTTTAAATGTTACAGAGGAGTTCCACAAGGTTGCATACTAGCCCCTCTGTTGTTGCTTTTTAAATGTTACAGAGGAATTCCACAAGGTTGCATACTAGCCCCTCTGTTGTTGTTTTTTTTAAATGTTATAGAGGAGTTCCACAAGGTTGCATACTAGCCCCTCTGTTGTTGCTTTTTAAATGTTATAGAGGAGTTCCACAAGGTTGCATACTAGCCCCACTGTTGTTGTTTTTTAAATGTTATAAAGGAGTTCCACAAGGTCGCATACTAGCCCCTCTGTTGTTGTTTTTTAAATGTTACAGAGGAGTTCCACAAGGTTGCATACTAGCCCCTCTGTTGTTGTTTTTTAAATGTTACAGAGGAGTTCCACAAGGTTGCATACTAGCCCCTCTGTTGTTGTTTTTTAAATGTTATAGAGGAATTCCACAAGGTTGCATACTAGCCCCTCTGTTGTTTTTTTAATACATTTTATTCCAAAGAAAGCTTTAGTGGAGTCAATATTTTTTCTAAAAGTTGAAAAATAAGAATAATTGTCTTCACGTTTGCTTCCTTCAATAGAGTAAATGATTTTGATGTGTGTAGAGCCCTCAATCCAGTACAAAACAATACATTTAGTTACCTTTGTCACACTGTCAAATTTCACACATTATTTATTGTGGTCTAATTATTACATTTTAGTGCAGTTTTGTAAAAAGGTGAGAAGTCAAACTGTTTCCCAGGGACAGTTTCTTCACATAACTGGGCCTGGTCCGGTTGAAAGAGCGACTTCTGAGCCGATTATCGAAGAACCCGTTGCATAACTGAACTCACTTGTATGAACTTGTGATCTCGCGGTCCAGCATCACGTTGGTGGCCAGAATCCCTCTCACAGAGTCCAGGATGAAGGCGTTGTTGTGGTTGCCAGATACGATGGAGTATTTGATCTGCCCGTTTAAGCCGCTGTCGGCATCTAACGCAAACACCTGCGGAAAGCAACGGTACGCATTATAAACAAGTCTAAAAACATGTTCATTTAGTCTATAAACATGTTTATTCACACTGCAACAGGAGATATACAATATATGTAGAAAAGATCAGCGTGAGCCAGGCGACCATCTACTGGCCATAAAGGGAACTTCATAGGGCTAAGCTAGCTTACGCCTGACATGCTAATGTGTTGTAATGAACGTGAACGTGGAATAAACGCTCAGAATGAGACTCGTGATGATGTTTACAGTATCTCGGAAAACTATGACGTCACAAAAAACTGGAACATTTGGAACTAAGTGTTTTTTGAGGCTCAGAAGGAGAAGAAGAAGAAGGTGAAGAAGAAGGAGAAGAAGAAGAAGAAGAAGGTGGTGAAGAAGAAGAAGAAGAAGAAGAAGGTGAAGAAGAAGGTGAACAAGATGAAGAAGGTGAAGAAGAAGGTGAGAAGAAGGTGAAGATGAAGAAGAAGAAGGTGAAGAAGATGAAGAAGAAGAAGAAGAAGAAGAAGAAGAAGAAGAAGAAGGTGACGAAGAAGAAGAAGAAGGTGAAGAAGAAGGTGAAGGTGAAGAAGAAGGTGAAGAAGAAGGCGAAGAAGAAGAAGAAGAAGAAGAAGAAGAAGAAGAAGATGAAGAAGAAGAAGGTGATGAAGAAGAAGAAGAAGAAGAAGAAGAAGAAGAAGAAGGTGAAGAATAAGGTGAAGGTGACGAAGAAGGTGAAGAAGAAGGTGACGAAGAAGGTGAACAAGATGAAGAAGGTGAAGAATAAGGTGAATGTGACGAAGAAGGTGAAGAAGAAGGTGAAGGTGACGAAGAAGGTGAACAAGATGAAGAAGGTGAAGAAGGTGAAGAAGAAGAAGAAGATGAAGAAGGTGAAGAAGAAGAAGGTGAAGGTGAAGAAGAAGGTGAAGAAGAAGGTGAAGAAGAAGACGAAGATGAAGAAGAAGAAGGTGACGAAGAAGAAGAAGAAGAAGAAGAAGAAGCTGAAGAAGGTGAAGAATAAGATGAAGAAGAAGAAGGTGACGAAGGAGAAGGTGAAGAAGGTGAAGAAGAAGGTGGTGAAGAAGGTGAAGAAGAAGGTGAACAAGATGAAGAAGGTGAAGAAGAAGGTGAAGGTGAAGAAGAAGATGAAGAAGAAGGTGAAGAAGAAGACGAAGATGAAGAAGGTGAAGAAGAAGAAGAAGAAGAAGAAGAAGAAGAAGAAGAAGAAGGACTTACTAAACGCCTCTAAATATGGCTAAACAAGCTACAGGAGCTGAATGTCTCTCCCTGCTCTTCCTCATGCTTTAAACCACAGGTATATGTTTGCAGACATCTCTTTTGTTCACGGTGCATATGAAGTGCACTTTCAAGCCGCTCAAACCTGCGTGACGTAAGTGTTGTGGACCTGCCCCTCCCACACGGCCGTCCTGTAGCTGTTGTGCTCGAACACGGGGGCGTTGTCGTTGACGTCCTGCAGGCGGACGGACACTCGGCAGTGAGCGCTCTGCAGTCCACTGTCGGCCAGCACCACCAGCTGGACACTGGCACTCAGCTCAAAGTCCAGGGCGTTGTCCTTCTGCACCCGGATCTCCCCTGGGACACGAGCAGCACATGATCAGTCACTATCCAGGGCTTTAGATGACATCCCCATGACAACCGTGAACATGGATATTCAAAGATTCAAACTAAATACTCTTCTGGCTTAGAAATGGCATTCATAAGAGCAACATCTGGTAAACTCTTTGATTTTTGTGCACGGCAGGATTTAGTTGGTTTTACTGATTACTGCTTAAAACAATACCGTATTTTCCGGACTATAAGCTGCACCTTTTTTCATAGTTTTAGCCGGGGTGCGACTTATTCTTATATTTATACTTATATACTTATACTACTTATACTACTACGGAGCGACTTATATGTGATATTATTTGTTATTTTCACACTTGCAACTGCATTTCATACTCCAATGCAACTTATATATCTGTTTTTCTTCTCTATTACCGTATTTTCCGGACTATAAGTCGCACCTTTTTTCATCGTTTTGGCCGGGGTGCGACTTATACTTATATTTATACTTAAATACTTATACTCCAGTGCGACTTATATATGTTTTTTTCTTCTCTATTATAAATGTTTTGGCTGGTGCGACTTATACGCATTAAGAGTATGTTTTACCTCTGTATCTACCTCTGTATCTACCTGCGTTGCACCAATGAAATTTCCCCATGTGGGACAATAAAGGATTATCTTATCTTATCTTTAAATACAACTACAATTATTTTTACTATTAGCAACATACACTGCTGTTATTTTCACACTCCCATATTTAAGCGGCGATAACGTACAAAGAGGCGTGGCTTACCCGTGTGGCGGTTTATGGAGAAAACGCTGTTCTCGTTGCCGCTGAATATGGCGTACGTGATCCTCTGTCGGCCGTTGGTTGGATCGCTCGCCTCAACTTTTGTAATCCAAGTCCCTGTGCGAAGAGAAGGATGGGAATGAATGCATATCCTGGGTTTCTCGTCCGATCGAGCTCAAAACAACACTTTTTGCATCTAAAGACATTGAAAATTAATACAAATTCACAAGAATGTTGATATTCCTTATGGTCTCCGCGTAACACGCCCTCAAAAAAGGCTTAATTTCCTGTTTTTTCAAGGACAAGTCACGCCTAATGGAATTGATCTGCGGAGCTCATATTTCACTCACTAATGCATTTTTATGGTCTGAGTAGAAATAATTAATACCATGTAACAAATTTACTCTATAGCGCCCCCTACCCATTGTGTGAAAAACTCAACATTGTCTGATTTGTTTGAAACTCTTGGATTATATTCTCCTCGAGACGCCGTGAAAAAAAGTGCATTACAGATATTGTGTATTTTTCACTATTGGCCAGCAGAGGCGCAATGAATGTCTTCACTTCCTCTTCCTCTTTTATTTTGATGGAACATCAAGCAACCAAAGCTCATGTTTCCGTCCTGTGACAATTGTGTGCTTATTTGGCGACGCAAAGCTTGGTTTTGTTTTTATGTCGCTTTCTCACATTCACAATTGTCTTTGGATCGACACAAACAGTAGATTTAAAGTGTTTACTTCATTTGTCTATTAGCATAGACCACAAAAGTCTAGAACATAGGTGTCAAACTCTGACTATACGGCCCGCCAAACGTTTTAATCCGGTCGGCCAAACATTTCAAATTTATATTTAAAAAAAAAAAAAAAAAAAGATTTTTTTTTTCAAATCGATTCAGAACCGTAGTTACATCCGTAACCGTTTTTATTGCTAAAACTACGCGCCCCACAATGCCCCCTCCCCTACGGGGCTCTGCTGCACTGCTGTGTGAGCTGCTGAGGGAGAAGTGCACTTTAAGCACTTTTGAGCAGAAGTTTAGTGGTGTGTCAGTTCAGGTGCACAGAGAACTACACAGACATGGAAATGTGGAAATGTTAGTGAGTACATTTAAAAGGTTTTTTAGATCTTGAGAAGTTAATTTTGTTCTAAAGTCAAATGTTTATCTCTGTGTAGAACTGTAGATCAACTCTGAAGTTGTAATGCACATAAACTGAAGCACGGTGTTGGTGAAATTACACTTGTTTTTCTAAATACTTTTCAGTTTATGAGAACAAACTTTTTTCTTTTTTTTAAAAATCGATCCAGTAATTGCTTCAAAACAGCGTAGGCTATATAAAGCTATTTATTTCTTATATTTTTAATAGTTTTATGTTTTACGTTATGTTAGGCCCGTGACCCAGCCTGAGCGTCGAAATTCGGCCCGCGGCCCAAATGTGTTTGACACCCCTGGTCTAGAAAGTCAAACGGCGCTCCACTCATTCACGCGTGGTACCTAGCATGTTGCCTCTTTAGTGCTAACTTCATCTTTATTGTGTGGTTGGGGGAAATCCAGACTATTTTGTACTTTTTTGCTGCGTCCCAATCCGAACCCCTCATTCACTACATAGCCCTGTAATATTTCCCAAACCTGACACTCGCAAAGAGTTCACTGAATCAGAGCTGCAGACACAATGAATTACAGCTTCATTGATCATTTTGTGTATGACATGCGTAAGGACCGTGTGCTCCGCCCATCCAGCTTTAGTCCAGCTTTAGTCCTGTTTTAGTCCTGCTTTAGTCCTGCGGATCTCCACCTATAGGGATGCTGTTCGTGGCCTGTGTGTCTTTTTCCAATAATGGTCCATGTCGTGATTCTTATGGTTTTTTGTTGTTGTAGTGTCGTTTTTAACACATACATTTCTATTAAAGATGCCGGCTACAAAGTCTTCACGTCGTTCAGCTGCTGCTCGGTTGAAGAGGGTTAAGCAGCTGGAAAAGAAGACCCCAGAGCAAGTGGTCCAATGTCTGGACCACGAAAATGGTCCAGACATTGAAAATGTGTCATCAGATGCCGGGGCCAGTGAAGTGCTCTCTCCTGCTATTGATCCAACTATTCTTGTCACTGATGAAGAAACGCTCTGTATTGATGACATTAATGCTATTGTTGAAGAAAATAGACCTATTCAACCGATTAAAATTCAAGGTGTGATTGCAACATTGAATCCCACAGAACCAGTCAGACACTGTCCAGCTTTAGACTCAGAAATTGAAATGATGGGACAAACAAACACTGACATGAACTTCAACCCTTTAACTGCAGACAACCGCAGACAACTGTGCAGGAAATTAAATGTTGAGTGTGCAAGTCTTGAATCATCTCCCATTCACACTGGTGGCCTATTGGGTCCTCCATGCAAAAATCAAAGTATCGTGGCTGATGCGAGTTGTTTCTTTCGTGCAATTTCACATGCAATGTCTGGCACACAGAAATACCACAGAAGGATTCGCCTCGCGGCAGTAAAACGACTAAAAAGATATCCTCATGTCTATGTTAATCTATGTAGAGGCCACTCGTCTGTTCAGGAATACATTCAACAAACAAACATGCACAAAATAAACACTTGGGCAAGTCAAATAGAAATTCAGGCTACTGCTGATGCTCTGGGGCTTTCAATCTACACATACACAAGCAATAGATGGGTCAAATACAGCTCAAGAACCCAGCTTCTATCCGCTGGCATTTACGTGCAACACTGTAATGAAAATCACTACGAAACTGTCCTCTGCGTATCACGGGCGGATGGCAATTGCTGCTACGGATTGTGTGAAACTACTACTACGTGCACGTCAGCCTACAAAACCCGTTCTCACAAGCGCCCACTTCCAGAAAATGAATCAGTCAGCACAGATGCGACACATTCAGATAAGCACTCCCCACATACAATGAGAAATAAGAAAAAACGACAGAAAGCAACATATCACACGGACCTGCAAAACCAGAACAAAGCAGCAGATCTAAGTAAATGTAATGACCGACAATACCTAAGAGAGAAACGCAGACAAAAACATGCTCACGATGTTGCATACAGGCAAAATATATTGGCAAAAAGTCGACAGAGATATGCACAAAATGAAACTCATCGCAATATGGTCAAACAAAGAAGCACACTTAGATATAAGGTCAATGAAAGCCACAGAGAATGCGTTAAACAACAAAGCATTCATAAATATAAGACGGACATAACCCACAGAGAAATGGTGAAAGCTAAAAGCGTTGAAAAATACGCCACAAATAAAACGTACAGGGATAAGGTCAAATCCAAAAGCGTTGAAAAATACGCCACAAAACAAACCCATCGAAACTACCTAAAAAATCTAGGTACAGATTCCTCCCGTTCTCCCTGCTCAGGTCTGCGTTCAGCACAGTCTTGCAATTTGTCAGGACAAACAACTATAGGAATCGCAAACTACGCAATCATCAACGGTGAATTACTGTGAAAAACGCAGCAGAAAACATGGACGTGCGGGAAGGCGGTCGCGCGGCTTTCATTTTTAGGCCCGAGCGCCACAAGCTGGCGAGAGGCCTATTAGTCTCGTAAGGCCGTGCGAAGCAGTAGGCGTACTAAAAGGACAATTGGGGCGCGTTAGCGCCCCCTCCTCTTGCGGCGTGGCGAGGGCCGATCATTGCCGCTTGCGGCTATATTTATCATTATTTTTATTCACTGTTTCATGTTGCAACCCTAAAGCAAGTTCCTAGTTTGTAAATTGTTCACTGACAATAAAACTGATTCTGATTTAAATATTTGGATTAATTTTTCATATTTTAATATAGTTTTAACGCAAATAAATCTTGTGAATTTAGAATTTTTAGCAAGATCTAGTTCACTCAAATAAATAAGATCCAATACCCCTTTTTTATCATTGATTATTGTGTATCAAATATGTAAATATCTCTAAATTAAAATGTTTTTTCCTCCACCTGCAGCGCTTGACCTAATTAGAAAAATACATTTGATTAATTTAAATGGTAAATTGTGTTTGAGTCATTACCGATCCCTCTTTATTAGTACATTTCCTGTATAAGACACTTGAATGGTTCTGGTCGTACCTGCCCTGCTGTTCTCCTTCACCGTGGCATTGTACTCCGCCTCGGTGAAGCGGAGCCGCTCCCGCTCCCCCTGCAGGTGAACAAAGACCAGGCAGGTGGAGGTGAGCGGGGGCCTCCCTCTGTCCGACACCACCACGTGAAGCTTGGCCCCCGAAAAGCCCACCCTCACCCGCCTCCTCAGCGAAACCTCCCCCGTGTCGCCGTTGATATCGAACAGATCCTCCTCGTCCGAAATCATGAACCTGACCGTCCCGTTCTCTCCTTGGTCCTGGTCCGTCGCCGCCACCCGGGCCACAACCTGATTGGGAGGCGTCGTCATGGACACCCAGGCGCTGACGGGGTTGCGCGCGCAGACCGGAGCGTTGTCGTTGGCGTCTTCCACTCGCACGGTGAGCGAAACCGCCGAGCTGAGCGGCCCCTGGGTGCAACCGTCGCTGGCCACGACTCGGACGCTGTACTGGGCCCTGCTCTCTCGGTCCAGCGGCCTCGTGGTGCGGACCGTCCCGGTGATGGGGTCGACGGAAAACGCTCCCTGGCCGCTGTCCTCCGTCAACGAGTACGTGACCTCGCCGTTGGGGCCCTGGTCGGGGTCGGAGGCGGCGAGTCGGAGCACCGCGGAGCCGGCCGGTAAGCCCTCGTCGATGGAGGCCTGGTAGGCTTTGTGCGGGAAAGCGGGCGCGTTGTCGTTCTGGTCCAGCAGGACGATGTGGATCTGGGTGGACGAGCTCAGGGCGCTGGGGCCGTGGTCGTGGGCCAGGACGGTGAGCGTGTAGTTGGGCGTTTCTTCGCGGTCCAGGACCTGCGTGGCGCTGATGGCTCCGGTGACGCTGTCGATGGTGAAGCGCCCTCGGTCGTCCTCACCTGAGCAAACGAAGCAGATGGTTGTTTATGCAGCACTATATTTTGTACAGAGGTTGTTGTTGTGTTTCTGTCGAGCACACACATTGAACTGTTGTCCCATAGTGGCATCTTTTAGTGTTTATTTTCACTTTTCACATCCAGCAAACGTCATCTGGAACTGCTCGGTTTGGCATCAATGTCAAGGTGAGACTAACATGCAGCGTGCAATCAGAAAAACAACAAATGTTCAGCGGCTGCGAGATCAGACTTTCCAAAAGAATAAAAATGCTTTGGGTTTTTACAGTGGCATTCAAAGCAGGCAAAGCACTTAATATTGCATAATTCATTCACTCTACACTTATTAGAAAAGGTCTCGTACCTAAAGACACAAGGTCAGAGGGCAAGTTGTTGAGTAGTTTTCTTAAATTTTACATCTGCTTTGTCATTATTCAGGCTTTAATTTGACATTTCACCTTTATTTTAACGGTTTTATTATATTTTTTAAAGCAAATAAGTGTTTAAAATGTGCCTATTTCTATATTTATTGCTACATTTACCGTTTGCAACACTTTGGAAACCGCTTTGTACGTAAAATATGTTGTGTGTACTGGATAATAAACTTGACTTTTACTCATGTTTACCACTGCTCGTTTTGCTAGTTTCTACATTCTTTAAGTACTTTTCTCGCTCCGAACACATCATATTCACAGTGGTCTGCTGTGCACTTGCCTTGGATGGAGTAGCGAATGGTGCCGTTCTGTCCGAGGTCCGGGTCAGACGCCTGGACCGTGTGGACGGGCCCCGGAGGCAGGTTCTCGGGCAGGCTGACCTGAAAGGACGACTGCATGAACTCCGGAGGGTTGTCGTTGTCGTCCAGCACGGAGCAGAGCACGGTGGAGGTGCTGGAGAGGGGCCGCGAGCCGCTGTCCCGGGCCTGCACTGAAGACCACCACACACACACATGTCAACACAGGTCTGCACTGAAGACCACCACACACACACACACATGTCAACACAGGCCTGCACTGAAGACCACCACACACACATGTCAACACAGGCCTGCACTGAAGACCACCACACACACACACACACATGTCAACACAGGCCTGCACTGAAGACCACCACACACACACATGTCAACACAGGCCTGCACTGAAGACCACCACACACACATGTCAACACAGGCCTGCACTGAAGACCACCACACACACACACACACATGTCAACACAGGCCTGCACTGAAGACCACCACACACACACACACACACACATGTCAACACAGGCCTGCACTGAAGACCACCACACACACATGTCAACACAGGCCTGCACTGAAGACCACCACACACACACATGTCAACACAGGCCTGCACTGAAGACCACCACACACACACATGTCAACACAGGCCTGCACTGAAGACCACCACACACACACATGTCAACACAGGCCTGCACTGAAGACCACCACACACACACACACATGTCAACACAGGCCTGCACTGAAGACCACCACACACACACACACATGTCAACACAGGCCTGCACTGAAGACCACCACACACACACACACACACATGTCAACACAGGCCTGCACTGAAGACCACCACACACACATGTCAACACAGGCCTGCACTGAAGACCACCACACACACACACATGTCAACACAGGCCTGCACTGAAGACCACCACACACACATGTCAACACAGGCCTGCACTGAAGACCACCACACACACACACATGTCAACACAGGCCTGCACTGAAGACCACCACACACACACACATGTCAACACAGGCCTGCACTGAAGACCACCACACACACATGTCAACACAGGCCTGCACTGAAGACCACCACACACACATGTCAACACAGGCCTGCACTGAAGACCACCACACACACACATGTCAACACAGGCCTGCACTGAAGACCACCACACACACACACACACACACACACACACACACACACATGTCAACACAGGCCTGCACTGAAGACCACCACACACACACACACACACACACACACACATGACAACACAGGCCTGCACTGAAGACCACCACACACACATATGACACTTCCACACTTTCAACCCACAGAATTAACCTTTAGTTCAAACTAGATTGTGATTTTTTGGTCACAATTCCATCAATACTTCAGGTTAAACTATATGTGACCTTCTGTTTTTAAGTGCAATAAATAAATAAAAGTAAAAATGTAAGAAAACAACAAAAAACAATAATAACATGTTCTTTTTTATTTATTTTGTATAATTACGTACTCAAAACAATATTGTATTATTTATTCTATGATATCTCAAATTTGATGAAATAAATTGGGTTCATTAAATATTTATTGTACTCTTACGATAATAATATAAAAATAACTGTGTTTAAATGTGGCACTATGTGACTTTTCCTGCTTGTCTCAGTGGAGACGTTAACGTTCAGACAAGAATGTTTCACAGTGCGGCATTAAACTTTCCAGGCAAAGCAATAATAATAGATCCAATGGGAAAAAGCAGGTGGCGCTCTCTTCTGTCAGAAACGTTACCCATAATGCAACTTTAACAATGTACTTTTGGTGTGTTTTTTAAGAAGGAATCAATAAGTCAAAAATACAATAAAATAAATAAATAAAATATATAAATAAAAATAAATAAATATACAAATACATTAATAATAAATAAATAAACACATGAAATATGTTAAAACATCTAAATAAATATACAAATACATACAGTAATAGAAAATAAACAAATAAATAAAATATATAAATACATAAATAAATTATAAATAAATAAAGAGTTTGTTAATTTTTGTCTGAAAAATGTTATAGAAGACACTGTAGAAAAAAGGTGAACTGTTTCTAGGTTTGACTGTAACCTGACCAACACTCAAATCTAAGCCGATGTTTAAATTGACTGAATAAACTGCAGCAAACACACAAAGCATGATATTCTTTACAGTTCATTAACGTTGTACCTATAATGGACCTAAAGCCAAAGGAAATGGCACAATAAACACTCAGACTTTCCCTTACTATAGCGTTCTGTTATCAGATTAAATTGCAGACCATAATAGAGTCCGTGCAAATATTATGACGGCACATCTGAAAGCGCTTTACTACCCAACAGCCCCGTGGTGAGAAAACCCAAACCCGAGGCCTTTGAGCGGAGGAAACATACACTCCACTTCACCCAAAAGTGGCGTTGATCTTCAGGTCGTTTGCGCTGCCATAAGATCGATGTTTTTGTTCATGGCGTTGTCTGGCGTTAACAGTTTTTGACGAAAACTCTGACTTCAATGTAAAATGCAACTTTCTTCTTCTTTCACAACGTTTTCTGGCAATTCATGTGTATGTTAAGCACAGAGAGTCACAACTGAGTCTTGACAAAAGTATTCTTCAGTACGTCTTCAGATCTGCACCCGTCTGGGCAGCGGTTCTTGGCGTCGAGATGCAAAACAAAGCGCTTCAAAAACAGCTTCATCCCAGCAGCGATTTTTTAGACAATGGACTGCTGTTTTTTTTGTTTTGTTTTTTAACTTATCATCAGTTCTGATGAAATTCAAGATCTAAAACTGTTAAGGAAAGATTAAATGTTTTATTTAAGTGATTTTTATACAGTTTTTACTAGATTTTTGTCTTAGTTATTTCATTATTTTTTTCCCCGGGGTTTTTTAATTCAATTTTTTCAGTTTATTATTATTTTACTATTACTATTATTTATTATTACTATTATTTCTTATGTATTTATTTATTATTTTATGATTACAATTATTATTTATGTATTATTTATGTATGATTTATTCATGTATGATTATTTTATTATTACGATTATTATTTATTATTTTATTATTATGATTATTATTATTGATTTATTTTATTCATTATTTATCTATTATTTATGTATTTTTTTATTGTTTATTTATTATTCATTTATTATTAATTTATTTTTTATTTATTTATAAAAAAAAAATTGTATTTTAAAACACAAAACCTCGACCATTCCCAGGGCACAGGACATATACCGAAACAAAAGCAAAATGACGGCGCTTTGAAAATCTAGTTCTGGTCCCACTTTGTCCAGAGTCCGTTAAATTTGTCCAAATTGAGTCGGATTGTGACCTTTTCCATTGTCCTCATGTCCATGTCCATAATGTCCGTCCAGTCCGTGATTTTAGAGGCAGATGGTTTCGTCCATTTTCTTGCCCTGGCCTCTTTTCCTGCCGCCAGAAGTACGCTCCAAATGTATCCATCGATTGTGTCCGTGACAGGAGTTTGAAGGCCCAAACACATAGTTCTGAAATCTAATGGGATCTGTGTTTTTTTTCTCCAAATTTAAACACATAGAATGCAAAACAAAGAACACGACACATCCACTAAATAAAAACAGAATATTAAAACACAAAAAATCCCTGATACTAGTTTTAGTAGTGATTAGTATAAATATCAGTACAGTACAACCCTTGATGGCTGAACGCTTTATACACTTGCATTTTCTATTCAATAAAAACACTTGAAATCCAAATAAAATAGATAAAAACATCTAAAAAAAACTAAACAAATCAGTACTTTTATGGTTTTGTGTGTTTTCTTTCTTTTTCCCATTCTTTTTTTAACCTTGACAGTTGCTTTTGAGTCGTCTTTAGTCCGTCAGTACCTCTGAGCGTGTAGTGCTGCTGCTCCTCTCGGTCCAGGTACGACGTGGTGGTGACCAGGCCGGTGTACGGGTTGATGCTGAACAGCTCGTAGCCCGGTCCAGGAAGTAGACTGTACCACACCACGGCGTTCTCCTCTGCGAACAAAGCACGCGGTCAACGAGCGGATTTTTCCACATCCGATCGTTAAAAATGTGACGTCCCGCTGTTCACTGGCAAGGACCACGACCCCGGCTACGATGCAAAGTGTTTATTGGCGTACGAGAAACATGAACAACACAAATGTACAGACATGGATGCTGTTTTGGGGCCTCGATACTCCCATCTACGACATAAATTATAATAAGAAAAGGGTCGGATGGAGGGGCACGAAGTCACGAACGCTGATGTGTGTGACCTGGATGCTTCAATAGTGTAGCCTGCAGGAAGGTGTGTGAAATGGGCATGAAAGGGGCGTGGTCCTGCTCCCAAACTTAAGATAGCAAACTTATCTTCATAAAATGTGTGGAAAATATAGTGATTTAATGTATAAATATAGTTTTGACCGAGGTGTTTAGCTGATGAAAAGACAGATTTATTCTCTATTGTGATACTTCTGCACGTTTGAACAAGTACTTCTGATACCGATGTTGACAAAAACGTATACATACACACAGTTTTAATACTCTACGGCAAGTGTCGATTCTGATTTATTCAATCAAACTCTTATTAGTAAAGTTAAGATTATGAGGATTTATATGTGGGCAGTAGCAGAAGAGTTGGCGGAAGATTTGTGAGTGAATCGTGAGTTTAATCTGACTTTTTACACATAAAGACACTGTTTTTTCAGTATTTCTGTGTATAAATAACTCCTCTTTCAGTCGTGGTCTCGTTTGGGTCACTTTGGGCCAGACTATAGAGATACTGAAAGAGCTTTGAGCGGTTTTGCCAGCTTCACGCCACCGTCCCACACTGTCTTTCGTTGTCGTTGACTACGGCGTGACTGCTAACGCAACAGCTTAGGCTAAACTGTATCGTCTCTGTTTTGTCGTTGCCCACGTACACAATAACAGTACTTGGGCGAGGTTTGAACTGGCTACTCTCTGGCAAGTGGGCCAACTCCTACTCACTAACCGACGAACAAAAAGGGACTGATACTAGAAGGTCAAGTAAGAAGCTGATTTGAAACGGAAAATTCTTTATCGTGTAGTGGAATAAAAAGAAGTTAAAAAAAAAACAATACAGCCAATACCACGTTCTGCTAAGTTCAAGTAGCTGCTTCTGTTATCAGTTTTCCAAATCAAACGGCGCCCGGGCGACTCTGCGTCTGCCGCTTTACGCCAACAGCCCCCACAACCACGGGGGATTTCCCACTTCACAAGCTCAGCTCTAAAGCTCGACACAGATTACAGTTCAAACGCCGGGGCTCAAGTCGAGTGGCACCTCATGAGTTTGTGCCACCTCCACCTCAAACGGACTGTGTGGCGACAGGTTTGAAGGCAGAGTGTAAAAATGTGGAATTTATGTCTGATAAAATTTAAGAATATGGTTTTGGGGGTTGGATATTTCAGCGGCGGACACAGACTGAAAACTGTGATGAGGTCCAGAATGTATGTCTAATGTAAATAAAGTAAATCCCCTATATTTCTTTTCATGGGAGGCCATTCATTCATTCATTTATTCATTCATTTATTTAATCATCTCCCAAAAATGTTTTTTCTCTGGCTCTTCTCTTGTTTGTGTTTGTTTGTCAAGTGCATGTGTTTTTTAAAGTTTTTTTTTTTAACTATGTGTTTGTTTTTATAATTTTTTTTGTATATTACTATTTCATTTTTTTTACTATATTTTTTGTACCATTTTATTTTTTAAACTATTTTTTAAAAAACTATTTTGTAAACCTTTTTAAAAAAAAACAATTTTATTTGTATTTTTTCATGTTTTCAAATAAAAAAATAAATAATAAGAATCTAAAATAATACACATGTCAAACAAAAACAATCAGGAGCAGAGCCAGAGAAAAAAAAGATTTTTCCGAGATTTTTTTTTTTTTTTTTAAATTAAATAAATTAAAAAAAGGGGCATTCTGTGTAAAGAAAGGTTGAGGCCGGGGATTTCATCGGATGACATTACAATTACTTTATATACATTAGACATACATTTTGGAACTAGTCACAGTTTTCAGTCTCGAATGGGGTTGTAAAAAAAAAAAAAATTACCAAAATATCCAAATACAAATGACTAAGTAGTTGGAGGGGACGGCCCGCCTCATCTCTAAACCGAAACAACAGCGTGGCTTTGACGCTCGGGCTTTCGAATGGATACGATACATCTGAACAGGTATTGATACTATCTTTTGAAGGCCACATTTTAATATTCAAGAAACTGCTACTACTACTACTACTACTACTACTACTTGTGTTAAAGGACATGCTCTGGTATTGAAAAGTTTCTTGTGTTTCTGTCTCGGCACTAGAAACAAACATAACTACAAAGTATACGAACCACGCGCAAAGAAAGTCGTGGCGATTATGATTATGGCAATCCATCAGAAACGTACTATGAACTGCGTGTGAATATCTCGGTTTGGTGGCAAGTATCACACAAAAACTAAACTAATTAACCTAAAAGCTGTAGAAATCCATTAATTTTTTATCCCGTATGAATGGTCTATTTTTGATCATTTTTTATATATAAGGCGCATTCATATATAAGGCGCACACAAAATGGCTTCGAGGTCAGTAAGCACAACCAGAATTAATCCATATATAAGGCGCAATGGATTATAAGGCGCACCGTCGTTTCTTGAGAAAATTAAAGGCTTTTAAGTGCGCCTTATAGTGCGGAAAATACGGTAATCTCTTTCTTTTCGCAGCCAGTGTTAAATGCCACACTCATTCAACAGTCAAACTCTGCACATCTCCAAAACTATTGCGTTATAAACGATTTTTCCCAAAACATATCATATCTTCCACCTCTACTCTGCACGAAGGCGGTCCAAGTACAAAGTACACAAAGACACTATCAAAGTAGACAATACTGTGAATACTGTTACAAACAAAATGGGAATATTGGGTGTATTTTAAGGTTAAAAACATACAAAAATACTTTCCCGGGTGTGTGAGAGTAACAAGGCCCCCCTCATCCCGGTTCATCCAGCTGCAATGTCCTTTGTCCAATAAATGTTTAGTAGTTGTTCCGTCTTGTGTTTTTCTCACATTATGTCCTATTTCTACTTTCACACACGCCTTATACGCTCTAGAAAAACTGTCGGACTGCAGATGGCGCTGTCGTGCAACCCCGTGCAAATGAGCTGACGAGACGCATCACGAGACGAGAACAAGACGAGAACGAGCTCTGGGAAAAGAATCTCGATCAGACCAAGCGAACCTTGTTCTTCTGTCGACGTCGCCCAGAGCTACAAAGCAAATTAGCACCGTCTTGGTTGAGGTTTACGCACTCAAAACTCAACATAACTGTAAAATTAACTTGTCAAAGAGGTATTTTCTCATGTTTTGTTGCCTCAGAGTTGTATTTTGCATCTTTGATTAATCTGTGCTTGTTTATTCAGGTTTTTTCGACAGTTACAAGTGCGTTTCGTGAGCTCACGTCACGCGCTACAACATTTAACCAAGGCTAATTCTCGATGTCTGTCCCGAGTTTGGCTTTTACACAAAAAGACAATGCACTAAAAAAGACAACACACGTCATATTAAGATGTTGAGACACCGAGTGACACGTGTTTGCTCTAAAATGACAATGACAAAAATAAACGACAATAAACCTGCTTCTGTCACTGAGCCGTTTTTGACCAATATTGTAGTCGACAACGAACACGATGTAAACTGATGATAAACTACGTGTGTTGCAGTTCAACACAAATCACCTGCAAAAAGCACAAAACGTCTTTCAACAAAAAAAAAATGAAATATCGGATGTTCAAGGTCAACGCGTGTGTGTGTGTGTGTCATGACCGAGTTATCACAGCGAGTATCTGGGGGCTACAAACTAAACGCACAGAGCCGGACTCGTCGCCCCCGGAGACCTGTAAACAGACACGCTCAACTTCCCCCCAAAGCGTCTGTTGACCCCGTCACACGCGCTAATACTCCTCGTCTCCCTGACCGACGGCAACGAAAACTGGACACGAAAAAGACTGACTGTTGGTCATTTTGGAGGAGGATTGTGGAGTCACTGGTAATCACATGGGACGGGTGAGAGCGGGCGGGAGCGAGTGCGAACGCACACATGGCTCGGATTAAGAGAAACGATCGCGAGACGGGGCGGCTTCGCCCGGGTCCCGACGGACTCGTGGGGCTCACTGTTCTTGGGCAATTCTCACCCCTTAAGAATGTTCCGTTCCCATGGAGACAAAAAAAAAGGGTGTAAGCCATCTTTAAACGTCCACCCTGTCAACACCGGGGCCCCCCGAACAGGATTTGGGGGCCCCCGCTCCACGAGGAGTTCAAATAAACAGGAACGAGGCCCAGATTCGCGCGTCCGATTGGAGGCGGGACGAAACGAGGCGCTGGGATGCCCGGGGTGGCGGTGTCGGCGGCGCGGGAGGGGGTGGGGTGGTGGCGAGGTGGGAGGGCAGGAGTGGTTTCCATTAAAGGGCTAATGGGGTGAAAGCAAACACACGAGAAGGTGCGCGGAACGTAAACGCCAAAGGTCGGGTCGCCGCGGAGGTTTGGAAAGAGTTACACTTGACCTGGACGACAAAGACACGAGCTTCTGCACACGTTTGAACAGTTTTTCTCTCTCGTCGTATTCAAACTCGACTCAACAAAGACTCAAGCATGTTTGAGTCATCGTGTTTCGTCCTGCAACTCAAGCTCGAGTACTTCAGAGACAATCAGCTGCTGCTACTGTGAAATGTCACGGGCAGAGAAGCAGTTCTGCAGTTTTGAACAGGGAGTTTTAGATCAATATTGCAATTTTTCATAAACAAAAAGAAAAATAATGATCCATGTGCACTATATTACGATTAAAACCAAGTACAAGAAAAACGCACGTCTTTGGTCCGTCCTCTAGACCAGCGTTTTTGACCTTTTTCGAGGCACTGCAGACTTTTTTTTGAGCTGAAAAGACCCCACAGCACATCAAAAACTGAAACACCACCAAATCAGAGCTTTTAATAAAAACAAAGTGGTATAAAATATGGAAAAATGTCCAATTCACTGTTTGGTGGTTGTTTTGTTTATGATTTTGGTACAGGAAACTCCAAAAATGGCAAATATTTAAATTAAATCCATTGTGTAAACGTGTTACTTCAAACTGAACAACATAAAAGTCAGTTCAAAGTCTTGTATAGTTTTTCTACATATATACTTGTAACAAGAAGCCTGTTTTATGTACACTTCTGATATTTCCCTTCCCAATCTCTTATACTGTCAATCAAACTAAAAAGGTGTGGTCAGAGAATAAGTACATGATATATACATGATATATTACAGTCTCTGAATCTGTCCACTTCAGTTTAAGGCTGATGTCAGTGTCTTAGTTCAGGTTCAGCAGAATGTGGTTTATGAGACAGTGCTGCCCCCTGGACACAGGAGGAGCACATTACAAGAATAAAATACTATTACTACTATTATTGCACGAGGCTATGATTAAGTAGTGAATTGTTTGAGTTTCAATACCTGGAATTTGCTGATCATAAATAAATAATAAATACATTTTCAGCTTGAATAAGAATACAAAATTCTGCATATTGAAGTGAATTTTACATTCTCTAAATAAATACATTAAATGAATGAAGTTACATATTTTAAATTACATACCTTTGGAATACATTTTGCTTCAAAGAATAATATTTTTCTGTTATTACTTTACATTGAAATTATTATTATTATTATTTTAACTTTTTTATTTATTTAATGATTTACTTATTTTACGCCAAATTGCTGTTTCTTCTCAAAATAATCGCCAAAAAATTATTTGACATTGACAAAAAATGTAAAATGAAAACAAAATCTGTAGCCACGGTGCACTTTTATGGTTGAAAATATTCTATGACACACTTATTATTATGCACCATGTAGTACAGTATTACCAAATCACACCTTTAGGGGGAAAAAGTGGTATATAATGTAAAAATATAGTCCATGTCACTGTCTTGTTCTTAAAATTTGGTAATAATTTTGGTTTCTTTTTTTTCATCAGGAGTTTGCCCAAGACTCTCCAAAATAGTAAATGATTCAAATAAATCCCAATTAAAAACATATTCTCGCTGCATTTTTATACATTAACTCGACCGTACAGTCCTGACAGCTGCAGTACCTGAGTCCCCGTCGGAGGCAGAGACCCGCACGACGGCCTCGCCCGGGTTCCTGTTCTCGGCCACGCTGGCGTCATACACGGGCCGGTCGAACAGGGGCGGCCGGTCGTTCACGTCCCCCACCTCCACGGTCAGGGTCTGGGTGGAGGAGAGCGCCGGCTGGCCCTGGTCCACCGCCTGGACAGTCAGACGGTGCAGGCGCTGGCTCTCGTAGTCCAGAGGCGCCGAGAGGAACAGCAGGCCTAGAAGTGGGAACAGCATATATTTAGTTTTATTGTGACGGGTGAATATAAGGAACAGCAGGCCTGGAAGTAGTTTTATTGTGACAGGTGAATATAAGGAACAGCAGGCCTGGAAGTGGGACAAACACATATTATGTTTAGTTTTATTGTGACGGGTGAATATAAGGAACAGCAGGCCTGGAAGTAGTTTTATTGTGACAGTTGAATATAAGGAACAGCAGGCCTGGAAGTAGTTTTATTGTGACAGTTGAATATAAGGAACAGCAGGCCTGGAAGTAGTTTTATTGTGACAGTTGAATATAAGGAACAGCAGGCCTGGAAGCAGTTTTATTGTGACAGGTGAATATAAGGAACAGCAGGCCTGGAAGTAGTTTTATTGTGACTGGTGAATATAAGGAACAGCAGGCCTGGAAGTAGTTTTATTGTGACTGGTGAATATAAGGAACAGCAGGCCTGGAAGTGGGACAAACACATATATTTAGTTTTATTGTGACGGGTGAATATAAGGAACAGCAGGCCTGGAAGTGGGACAAACACATATATTTAGTTTTATTGTGACGGGTGAATATAAGGAACAGCAGGCCTGGAAGTGGGAACAGCATATATTTAGTTTTATTGTGACAGGTGAATATAAGGAACAGCAGGCCTGGAAGTAGTTTTATTGTGACAGGTGAATATAAGGAACAGCAGGCCTGGAAGTGGGACAAACACATATATTTAGTTTTATTGTGACGGGTGAATATAAGGAACAGCAGGCTTGGAAGTGGGAACAGCATATATTTAGTTTTATTGTGACAGGTGAATATAAGGAACTGCAGGCCTGGATGTGGGAAAAACACATATGTTTAGTTTTATTGTGACAGGTGAATATAAGGAACAGCAGGCCTGGAAGTAGTTTTATTGTGACATGTGAATATAAGGAACAGCAGGCCTGGAAGTAGTTTTATTGTGACAGGTGAATATAAGGAACAGCAGGCCTGGAAGTGGGACAAACACATATATTTAGTTTTATTGTGACAGGTGAATATAAGGAACAGCAGGCCTGAAAGTAGTTTTATTGTGACAGTTGAATCTAAGGAACAGCAGACCTGGAAGTGGGACAAACACATATATTTAGTTTTATTGTGACAGTTGAATATGAGGAACAGCAGGCCTGGAAGTAGTTTTATTGTGACAGGTGAATATAAGGAACAGCGGGCCTGGAAGTAGTTTTATTGTGACAGTTGAATATAAGGAACAGCAGACCTGAAAGTAGTTTTATTGTGACAGGTGAATATAAGGAACAGCAGGCCTGGAAGTAGTTTTATTGTGACAGTTGAATATAAGGAACAGCAGGCCTGGAAGTAGTTTTATTGTGACAGTTGAATATAAGGAACAGCAGGCCTGGAAGCAGTTTTATTGTGACAGGTGAATATAAGGAACAGCAGGCCTGGAAGTAGTTTTATTGTGACTGGTGAATATAAGGAACAGCAGGCCTGGAAGTGGGACAAACACATATATTTAGTTTTATTGTGACGGGTGAATATAAGGAACAGCAGGCCTGGAAGTGGGACAAACACATATATTTAGTTTTATTGTGACGGGTGAATATAAGGAACAGCAGGCCTGGAAGTGGGAACAGCATATATTTAGTTTTATTGTGACAGGTGAATATAAGGAACAGCAGGCCTGGAAGTAGTTTTATTGTGACAGGTGAATATAAGGAACAGCAGGCCTGGAAGTGGGACAAACACATATATTTAGTTTTATTGTGACGGGTGAATATAAGGAACAGCAGGCTTGGAAGTGGGAACAGCATATATTTAGTTTTATTGTGACAGGTGAATATAAGGAACTGCAGGCCTGGATGTGGGAAAAACACATATGTTTAGTTTTATTGTGACAGGTGAATATAAGGAACAGCAGGCCTGGAAGTAGTTTTATTGTGACATGTGAATATAAGGAACAGCAGGCCTGGAAGTAGTTTTATTGTGACAGGTGAATATAAGGAACAGCAGGCCTGGAAGTGGGACAAACACATATATTTAGTTTTATTGTGACAGGTGAATATAAGGAACAGCAGGCCTGGAAGTAGTTTTATTGTGACAGTTGAATCTAAGGAACAGCAGACCTGGAAGTGGGACAAACACATATATTTAGTTTTATTGTGACAGTTGAATATGAGGAACAGCAGGCCTGGAAGTAGTTTTATTGTGACAGGTGAATATAAGGAACAGCGGGCCTGGAAGTAGTTTTATTGTGACAGTTGAATATAAGGAACAGCAGACCTGAAAGTAGTTTTATTGTGACAGGTGAATATAAGGAACAGCAGGCCTGGAAGTGGGACAAACACATATATTTAGTTTTATTGTGACAGGTGAATATAAGGAACAGCAGGCCTGGAAGTGGGACAAACACATATATTTAGTTTTATTGTGACAGGTGAATATAAGGAACAGCAGGCCTGGAAGTGGGACAAACACATATGTTTAGTTTTATTGTGACAGGTGAATATAAGGAACAGCAGGCCTGGAAGTGGGACAAACACATATGTTTAGTTTTATTGTGACGGGTGAATATAAGGAACAGATGGCGCGCTAATGCCAAATCCTGACTAGGGAATGTCTTACTGGTAAAAAAGGCGTTCTGTCACTTTTACCTGTCTTCTGGTCCAGCGTAAACAGCCCTTTATTCCCCGCCGCGATGAAGTAGGACACCAGCCCGTTGTCGCCCTCGTCCCCGTCTATGGCCACGAAGTGATGCAGCAGACTCCCCGCGTCGGCGTCCTCCATCACCTGCGCCGTGTCCGCGGAGACGAACACGGGCCTGTTGTCGTTCACGTCCAGCAGAAACAGCTGCGCCGTCACCGCCCCGCTCCGCCGCTCCTCCCCCGGCCCCGCCCCGTCTGTGGCCGTCACCGTGAAGGCGAAGCTCGCGGCCGTCTCGCGGTCCAGCGTCGCCGTCACCGTCAGACGCCCCGTGCTCGGGTCGACGCGGAAGGGGAAGCGCGTCGGCCGGGATTCGTCGCGAGTCAAGGAGTACGTCAGGCCGCTGTTCGGTAGCGTCCCGTCCGCGTCGCGCGCTCGGAAGGCGTAGGCGAGCGAGCCGACCTGGGCGTCTTCTCGGAGCCCGAAGGTGACGAATTCCTCCGGGAAAAAGGGGGCGTGGTCGTTGACGTCTTCCACAATTATGACGACGAGTATGGATGTGTTCAGTCCCAAGCTGTGGTCCGTGTCCTCGGCGCGGACCGTGAGGGAGTACTGCATGCTCGTTTCGTAGTCCAGCGGTTGGTTTGTGTAGATGTCTCCGGAGGACGCGTGGACGCCGAACGGGACGCCGCCGTGTCCCGCGGGGATCACGTAGCTGAGCGGGCCTTTGTCGGACAGGCCGGCCGAGCCCACCACCGTGCCCACCGCCGCGTCCTCTCTCACGGTGAAGCGTCTCAGGATCTGGGGGGACGAGCGGTGGTGGTGCGGGTCGACTCCATGCACCTGCGGGAGGAGGAGGGTGTTTGAGAGGCTAATGAACGTTATGTTATATGTTATGATGTGTTTCACTGTGAGGAAATGGGAATTATTCTAAAAACATCAACATTTGGTTCGTACAAAAAGAATAAACATAATTATATATGTTTAGGTCATGCATAAAATAAATAAAATAAATAAAATAAATAAAATAAATAAAATAAATAAAATAAATAAAATAAATAAAATAAATAAAATAAATAAAATAAATAAAATAAATAAAATAAATAAAATAAAATAAATAAAAAGCGTTTGCGTTTTTTTGCTTCCTTACTTTTTTTTGTAATTGAAGCAAGGAAGCATAATCACATAAAAAAATCATTTAAAGGCGCAATGGACAATTTTTCGGCGATTTGAGAACTCAGGCGGAAGTGCACATGCCACTCCCCCGTGCGCACGTGTGTGATACAACACACACGTGCGTTTGTTTATCAGCGCGACGGATCACATCATCTCTCGTCTCCCGTAGATTTCCGTCTTCTTATGAGACAGCTCGAACTGTCTTTCTCCGTCTTAATTTTGTCCCGTACACTGAGGGAACTATATTATGATAGATCAATGCGCTTAGACACGCGGAAACGTGGGACGAGCCACACGCGGCTGCAGGTGAGCGGTAGGTGCGTTTTATGATTGATACGTGGCAGGACTAATCGGCCGTCCATGACACGAGGAAATGAGACTCAGATTTGGGCAAAAAAATCGTCCATTCAACCTTTAATGTGCCCAAATCAAAAAAATAAAGAGCCAGGGTTTCTCAGGACAGTTGTTTTTGGGTCATTGTTGGCTGATTTTCCGCCCAGAGACAATACGGGGTGACGACGGGCACTTCAAACGCCCCGAAAATATATATTTAACCATCACAGGGACTTACAAAGACGTTTAATAGGGTACAAATTTGACTTTATTCTGCTTTAAATACCCGCGATGGCCAGTAGGTGAGAACAACCACATAGAAAAAACTATTGTTGTTATTTGGTGTCGTTAGATAATATTTCTGCGCCATTGGAACGAGATCTTCTGACTGGGACATTCTTGGCACATACATATCAGTCCATACACGTTACCTGCACATGCACGAGCGCACTCTCCTCCAGAGGAACCGCGCCGCCGTCTTTGGCCGTGACCCTGAGCGTGTAGCGTCTCCGCGCGTCGTGGCTGAAGAACTGCGTGGTCCGGACGTCTCCGCTCCTGGCGTCTATCTCAAAGTGAGCCTGGGGCGCCCGGACACCGTCGTCAGCTGACAAACGAGCAAACAAAACACCGGCAATGAAGGAAAAGGACGGAACGGCAGCGCGATCGTCAAACGGGACTGACCTGCGTCCACCGAAAACGTAACGGTCCCGTTTTCGCCGGCGTCCGGGTCCTTGGCAAAGACGGTGGTGACTAAAGAACCCGTAGGTACGCCGGCCCAGACCTGCACAAAACAAAGAATTGAGATTAGTTATGAAGACCAGCGCGGAACAATTCATTACTATTAGCAGCCTGTACACCACATGAATCGCACATTAGACATTTCCCTTCGAAGTGCTACTTTCAGTCCTTGTAATGTATTTGTATATGATGTAAATGTGTTTTTATATTGACAATGACAAAGAGTAATCTTGAAATGCACAAAACTCCCACCTCCACCATGAACCCCCATTGAATCTAGGCAAGCGCAAAGCCTCTAGTCTCACTGTGCAGTAATCCAACAGTGATACTCGCACCCACAGCTGTTAGCCCAATTTAAACTGCTTAGTTGATTAATGAGCCAGCAGAGGGAGCCCTTGTACCCTCAACCGACGCAGCAAGTTTATTTGTAGAGCACGATTCATACACAAATAACAGGAAAATGCATTAGAATCACAATACAATAAAATGTCATTTAAGAGCTCAGATCAAATCCTCTCAGTCAGATGCACAGCCAAACAGAACTGTTCTTAGCCTGGATTTGAACATTGTCAGAGTAGAAGCCTGTCTCACATCTTCAGGAGATGTGCATGCTCATGTTAGTTTGAATGTTCAGAAACCTGAATTAGTTTGACTAATGCTATAAACATTATTATAAAACATGAAAAAGCATCAAAAAGTGGTTCAAAATGTTCAATTATGAATGAATATAGGAAGGACCCTGGCATGACGTCATTGCAAAAGAGAATATTGACTTGAATTGACAAGTAGTTTATTAGTTTACCGCTATTATTTTCAGTATTTTGAAAAGAAAAATTGGGCAGTCGTAAAAAAAAAAAAAACTAAATCTAGTCCAAACTGCCCAAATCAAAGACTGTTTGTAGACAATATTTGCTGTGTCTTATCCATGCATTACACACATACTTGTATATGTATATGTGTATGTGTGTATATGTGTACTTGAGTATATGTGTATGTGTGTACTTGTGTATATGTGTATGTGTGTATATGTGTATATGTGTATGTGTGTATATGTGTACTTGTGTATATGTGTATGTGTGTATATGTGTATATGTGTATGTGTGTATATTTGTATATGTGTATGTGTGTATATGTGTATGTGTGTACTTGTGTATATGTGTATGTGTGTATATGTGTATATGTGTATGTGTGTATATGTGTACTTGTGTATATGTGTATGTGTGTATATGTGTATATGTGTATGTGTGTATATGTGTGTGTGTGTGTATATGTGTGTGTGTATATGTGTACTTGTGTATATGTGTGTGTACTTGTATATGTGTATATGTGTATATGTGTACTTGTATATGTGTGTGTACATGTGTACTTGTGTATATGTGTGTGTACTTGTGTATATGTGTATATAAGATAAGATATGTGTACTTGTATATGTGTGTGTACATGTGTACTTGTGTATATGTGTGCGTGAGCCCCGACCTGCACAGCGCTGTCCGTCCCGTGTGGCCGGTGAGTGAACTGCGGCCTGTTGTCGTTGCGGTCAGACACCAGGATGTGGACGGTGCAGGTGCTGTTCAGGCGCGGTCGGCCCTGGTCCGTCACCATCACCTTCAGAGTGTGATGACCGTGCTGCTCCCGGTCCAGCGCCACCCAGTGGATCAGCTCTCCTGGAACCGCCGCGGGCACAAAGACGAGACCATCAACAAATGTGTCCAAAACCAGAAACATACGACACTCTCGCTCTCTATCACGAGTGGAAGACGAACTCTGACAGGATAGACTCATTCAACTGATGCAGGTACAATTATGTGCACTTCCTGGTTTTAATTGATGACATCACACTAGGAAATTACCAGTGGGCAAAAACTCATCTAACGTCACAACTTTTTTTGAATTAACAATATATGGAAGCACCTTTGATGTATAGAGGGTCAGAAAAGTTGTTTCTTTTGAATAAAGTCGTTTATTTTGAATAAATTATATATAAACGTTTGATGGAATGAGAGTGTGATGTCACTTTCTGTCATTTACAGCTGGTAAACCGTAAAAATACCAAAATAAAGTCAAAATGAAGAAAAAACTTGTCAGATACATATACAAGAGCAAAACATACTCAAGTTATTTGTTATGGACCGAACATTGTTTAACCTGGAAAGTTCCTCTGAGATTCAGACTCTTTTGCAGGGGAGTCCAGGCCACAGAGGGGAGGAGCCTATTGTACATATTTTTTAGTGGTAGCACCCAGAGGAGACCTACACGAGCAGAACATGCAAACTCCACAGTTGTGACGCCAAAAGTAAAAATTACAACTGTAAAAAATCCACTTCCCTTAAATATGATATTGTCTGATGGCTAACGAACCTAAGCAACATGCACATAAACTTGTTTCTATACATTACCGGTCTTTGCGTTGACGCGGAAGAACTTCCCGTCCGACAGCAGGATGTACGACAGCCGCCCGTTCTCCCCCGAGTCCTGATCCGTGGCCCGGACCGTCCCGACCAGGCCCTGCAGCGCTGCCCCCTCAGGCACGGTGAAGTAGTACGCCTCCCTGCCGAACACCGGGGCGTTGTCGTTCACGTCCAGCACCAGCACGCTCACCGCCGCCGTCGCCGTCACGTTCCCCTGTCCCGCGCCGCCCGCCGTCGCCCGCACGTGAAACCTGTACGCCCTTTCCGCCTCGTAGTCAAGGCTCCGCGCCAAGTGCAACCAGCCGCTCCCGGGGTGGATCCGGAAAGGGGCCGGAGGGAAGCCATTTTGATTCTGGATGGAGTAGCTCACGCCCGGATGCGCCGCGTACGTCTCGCCGCTCTGATGCGCCCTCACCTGGATGACTCTGGAATCTCGTCTGTAGCTTTCTCCTATCTCCACTTGATAGATCAGCGTCTCGAAAGCTAATCTGTTCCCCGCGATGTTCTGTTCCACGTCCACCGTCAGGCCGAAGGTCGTGGAAAGCGCCGGCTCGCCCTCGTCCTCCGCCGCGATTTCCAGCGCGTGCGTTAGCGTAGCGTCCCGTTGCAAGCTCGCGTTCAGCGTCAGCGTTCCCAGGTTAGCGTCGAGAGCAAAAGTGCCGTCTCCGGGGTTCTTTAGCTTGTATTTGACTCTTCCGTTGGCGCCGCTGTCGTAATCGTGAGCGTGCGCGATGAAAAGGATCGTTCCGGGAGGCGTGGTTCTGGATATGGTGATGGCGTCGCCGGCTTGGGGGAAAACCGGAGCGTTGTCGTTGACGTCGGCGATGGAGATGTTGACCTGCGCGATGCTGTAGACGGGGGAGGCGTCCGTGGAGCACTGCAGGGCCAGGAGGACGTACGGATGGAGCTCGTGGTCCAGAGCTTTGAGCGTGGAGAGGAGGCCGGTTCCAGGGTGCACCGAGAACCAGCCCAGAGGGTCCCCGGACGAGATGCGGTAGGACACGGACTCCCAGGAACCTGCAGAAGAGAGGAACCAGAGTAAAAATGGAAAAAAATGTTGTGCACTGTAGGTGGCTCTGTGCACATACAGTATTTGTGACAGTCTTTGTGTCTGTGCGCTGGCTTCCTGTTCCGTTTGGAATGGGTTTTAAGATTTTATTATGTTTTTAAAGTGTGAATGGACCGGCCCTGCAGCACATCTCAGAACTCATACAACATTTACACTCCTGCGTATGCTCTGAGGTCTGAGGGCCGGCTCCAGCTTGTGGTGCGTACGAAGAGACAGGGCCTTCTCTGTGGTCGTCCCCAAACTCTGGAACGCTCGGCCCCGCCACATCCGAACGGGCCCAAAGTGTTTTAAGTCTCACTTTAATTGTCTGGCTTTAAACACTGCGGGAGTTGTGTGGTCTTTTATTTATTGTATTTATTGTATTTATTGTATTTTATTCACACTTTTACAGAATGTAAGTTGTGATAGTCTTTACTCTTTGTACAATAAGGTTTTCAAAGGCCAAATGTATTGTAATATCTGTACAAGACGGTGACAAAAAGAACATTTGTTTTTAATATTTTTTCAAAACCGAGTTACAAGAGCGTGTTTGTACAGGTCACAGCCACAGAAGGTTTTAGAGGATTATAAAACCAAACATTACATCTTAGGACATTTTCTCTCATGAATTACATTAGATTTTCTCTGTCACCAATGTTATTATTTGCAATAAGAACAGAGCCGAAAGAGCCTTGCACGTTACTAGTACTACTACTACTACTACAACTACTACTACTACCCTCAAATAATCAGTAGGTCACTGGAGTGAGTAAATCCACAGTTGGGGGTCCGAGGAGCCCACGCACTGACCAACAGCCCCACTTCAAAGTCTAATCTGTTAATTGACTGGACGACCTTAAATGACCGTCTCGTGCCGTGTGGACATAATGTGGACATAATGTGGACATAATCCCCCCAAAGTGTCTCATCACACTTACAACCAGAACCTACAGGAAGTATCATAACGTCGTACAATTTTACTATGACAGAAAATGGCTCTATAAGATGTGGACTATTGACAATATATTTCAAACTTGACGAGTAAAATGTGCTTGTGTGTAAAAAGTAAAAAATAAACCAGGATTCACTTGGATAACTCTGTGGTACAAATAATTCCTTATAATAAATAATAAAATAAAACAATAAGTACATGTTGACACTATCTACTTTTAAAGGAGACAAAATCGACTTCAATGCGATTTTAACCTTGCCACTGTGTTTCCTCATCTTTAGTTTACTCACGGTTGTATTTTGATTGATTCCTGCGTTGTCCTGTTTTCACCTACTCCCTATCCCTGCCCACATCCCCCGTACACCCGCCCACTTAATTGCGATGATTTGAAAATAGAAGACTGATACACGTCGGGTACTAAAACGTCACGTAGAAACTAACAAAGCAAGAACAATACATTTAAATGCTCCTGAAGAGGCAGGGCTTAACAGATCTGCAGTTTTGAACAGGAAGTCAATGGACCCAATTCCATTATTAAGGCGTTTGGCTCAATATTGTGGTTTAAAATGTTTTTTTTTTCAAAATGATGATCTACTTATGCTACTGTTCAATATTAAGTACATGAAATAAAACATAATACGGCTCCTTTAAATTATCAAATGGGGAAAAAATGAATAAAAATTAGGCTAAATTCGCTTGCACCGACCGTCCGGATCGATGGCGTGCACCGTCCCCACAGACGTCCCTGGGGCCGCGTCCTCGGGCAGGCTGAAGCTGTAGCGGGACCTCTGGAACACGGCGGGGGCCCGGCTGCTGCTCAGGACGTGCACGGTGACCTCTGCTGGCGAGGAGGAGGCGAGGCCGCCGCCGTCCCGCCCGCCGACCGACAGCTTGACGCTGACCGCTCCCAGGTGGCTCAGGCCGGACGTCAGGTACAGCACTCCTGAGCGAGACACGGGACACTTTGAGTACCCGGAGCGTGTACTTACGGGACAGTACGATGCTTTTAGAGGGGTAGAAATAACAGTGAAATCATGACGTATTATCCAGAAGAAGAATGTAATGGACATTTACAGTGAATTGAGGGTTTATTCCTTATTATTAAATGTAAAATGATGCTAAAATCTGTGTAAGACATGTACAATTTAAAGCAGAATATGTATAAATGTCTGGTAGGGAAAGCGTTTGCCTCTGAACTGGAGGATAAGTGGTTGGATACTCGAGTCATTGTGAGTATAAAGCAGTGGAATGAAAAAGAAGGTCATTTATAAGAATATTGTTGACCTTAAATGTCAGTCAGATCTAACTCTCGTACGTATATATACACAGAGTACATAGAGTAACAGATGGTATACTAAGGACTCATTACCTTAATTAACCCTGCAATCCCTTTAATGCACTCTGCTGCCACTTCACAGCCAGTTGAATGTGGGAATGTTAAACTGCACTGATGTCGATATGAGTTTAAAGAGTGTTTTTTTTTAATGTTTTGAGCCGATTATGACGTGGAAAAGCCCAAACAGGGACAGGAGTTGAGGATTAGCACTTAAATAAACGTCCCCAATTCACCAGACGCAGCCTATATTTAGAGGTGGGCATTATATCGAATTGTAGTTTTGAAGAAATGTAAAATTCTTATTTATAAACCCTAAAAAAAAATGCTTCAAATAAGAAAAAAATCATGTTGTATGTGTGTAATATTTTTGTGATTTTTTTGTGATTAGTTTGACAGACATTTCACATTTGTCTGATAATTAATGCAACCTCAAATATCACACGCAATCACACATTTTGAATTTGACGCTTGCTAGCCCCCAGAGAACGGCCCCGTGTTGCAGTCGGTGCGAGGGTTTTGACAGGGATTTGACAGTGATTTGAAGCGGTCCTGCCTGAGTCCTGAGGTTCCCCCCCCCCGCCGAGCTGCGACACTAACAATCAGTTTAGGACGACTTACGCACGCTAAGTCCAGGTTCATCCTTAAATACAGCAAACACCGGCCACACAACACGCCGAGGCCCACGAGTCACTGAGGTCGCGCTCGAATCCAAGTGTCTGTAGTAATAATGATATGGTAATGAAAAATGTGAGAATGCATTACCGTATTTTCTGGACTATAAGGCGCACCTTTTTTCATAGTTTTGGCCCCGGTGTGACTTATATTTATACTCATATACTTATACTCCGGAGCAACTTATTTGTGATATTATTTGTTATTTTCACACTTGCAACCGCATTTCATACTCCAGTGCGACTTATATATGTTTTTCAAAAAACAATCTTCAAAGGCCTTGGACCCATCTGTGACAAGCCCAACAACATCCCTGTCATCGCCCCTGCCTTCACACCAGCCCTGGGTTCCCCCTGCAACATCTACTCCCACTAAAGATTCATCATTCTCCTTCTCATCTCCACTTTCACCCATGGGCCTTCCCAGCCATTTTGAAAGTCTGACCAAATCAGGCATTAAGATGGCTCCACTCACGCCCAATATAGCAAGGGCTATGTCTTCCCTGCACAAGCCGACTACACCAACAAAAGCCCCACCACCCATCCCCCCTCGCCTCTCACCTGGTATCTCCCATAGCTAGGATGCACTGGGTCTCAGCGTTGCCGGGACTTATTGTCACATTAAAAATCAAACCAACCCGGGGCCCTATGTAAAAAGAGCCCCCCCTAGTGCTATTTCTGTAGTCACATCATCACACAGATGGAAAAACAAAATGCGAATCAGGCCCAATCTGAGAAATGTGATTCATATTCCCTGTGAAAAGATAAAGCCCAGTCCCACTGAAACTAGTCTAAAACTTGCAGTGCTAAATGTCAGATCCTTATGTAACAAATCTCTCTTAATTAATAATTTTATTTCTTCTTATAATCTTGATTTTATGTTTTTAACTGAAACATGGCTTGACAAAAACACAGGAAATGTAGTTCTGATAGAATCTGCTCCACCCAACTTTAAGTTTGAATCTGAAACACGAGAAAACAAAAAAGGGGGTGGAGTCTGTGCTGTCTTTAGAGATGAAATAATTACCCGCAGGTTGTCTTTTGGGGTGTTTTCATCATTTGAGTATGTATCCTTTAAAATGGAGCTAAAACGGTCTCCATCCATTCTCTTCATTGTTTTATACAAGCCTCCCCAGCACTGCCAACGTTTTATTGATGATTTTACTGAGATGCTTTCAGTCATATGCACAGACTTTGATGGTTTGGTCATTACAGGTGATTTCAACGTGCATGTTGATAATATTTGTGACAGAAACGCTAAAGAGCTTGATGCTGTCCTTGAAACCTTCAGTCTTACTCAGCATGTGAGAGGCCCCACCCACAGCAAAGGACACACTCTAGATCTCATAATTACAAAGGGGGTAAATATTTCAAATGTTAATGTGATCGATGTTGCTCTGTCTGATCATTTCTGTTTCTCCCAAACCACCGGTTGGTCCTGCAGTTGTTCAGAGGAGACACATAAGTGATGGCACAGGTGCACTGTTTATGGAAATGATAAACTTTGAAAATGTCTCATGTTCTAATGTAAGTGATTTGTTGAACTCTGTTACATCTAGTGTTTTGAATGTTCTGGACACCATCGCCCCTATAAAGGCTAAAATGGTTAAAAATAAGCAGAAGGCGCCGTGGAGAAATGATGATTCGGTCAGGGCACAGAAAAGGGAGTGCCCACCAGATTTCTAAAGTCTGTGCTGAACAGTTTGTTAGCACCATTCACTCACATAGTTAACATGTCGCTTCAATCTGGAACATTCCCAATGTCTTTGAAAACTGCGGTCATAAAGCCTCTCCTAAAGAAGAGCAGTCTTGATGCCGCAGTACTGAGTCATTACCGGCCCATCTCTAATCTGCCATTTTGGGGCAAAGTCCTTGAAAAGGTTGTTTACCAACAGCTCACAGATTTCCTCTTAATAAACAACTCATTTGATGTTTTTCAGTCAGGTTTTAGACCTCATCACAGCACTGAGACTGCTCTTGTCAAGGTGACAAATGACATCCGCCTGAACACTGACACGGGCAAAGCCTCAGTCTTAATTCTGTTAGATCTGAGTGCTCTTTTGACACTGTCGATCATGGGATCCTCTTACAGAGACTAGAGGACTGGGTGGGCATCACTGGCACTGCCCTAAACTGGTTAAGGTCCTATCTGGAAGACAGGAAGTACTTTGTTGAAATTGGTAGCTGTGTCTCAGACCACATGACCCTGACCTGTGGAGTGCCCCAAGGGTCAGTCCTGGGTCCCTTTCCGTTCAACCTCTACATGCTGCCGTTAGGTCAGTTGATACGCAGTGAAAATGTGTCCTATCACAATTATGCAGATGAGTCAGATCTATGTTTCACTGTCGCAGGTGAATATGGACCAGTGGATTCACTCTGTCACTGCATCCAACAGATCAGTTTGTGGAGGCAAAACAACTCTCTCCAGCTGAACTCAGACAAGACTGAAATAATCGTTTTTGGCCCAAAGAAACAAAGAGAAAGTGTTAGCGGTCACCTCCAGAGTCTCGCTCTAAAACCTACAAACCAAGTTAGAAATCTGGGGGTAATAATGGACTCAGACTTGAACTTTAATAGCCACGTCAAATCAATAACATTAGCAGCTTTTTACCATCTAAAAAACATTGCCAAAATCAAAAATATCGTGTCAAAACCAGATTTAGAGAGACTTATCCATGCGTTTGTCTCCAGTAGATTAGACTACTGTAACGGCCTGCTCACTGGCCTCTCCAAACGAGTTGTAAAACAGCTGCAGTACATCCAGAACGCTGCTGCTTGGGTCCTGACTAGAACCAGGAAGTACCATCACATTAGTCCTGTTCTCAGGTCTCTGCACTGGCTCCTGTGGCTCAGAGAATAGACTTTAAAGCAGCTCTGCTTGTGTACAAGTCTCTCCATGGCCTAGCACCAAAGTACATCTTGGATATGTTAGTGCCATATGAACCATCTCGGACTCTGAAGACCTCAGGGACTGGCCTCCTGCTGGTGCCCAGAGTCAGGACAAAACATGGGGAATCTGCGTTTCAGTTTTATGCAGCTAAAACCTGGAACAGTTTTCCTGAAGATGTGAGACAGGCTTCTACTCTGACAATGTTCAAATCTAAGCTAAAAACAGTTTTGTTTAGCTGCGCATATGACTGAAACAATTTTTTCTTTGCACTCTTCTCTTTTCAGTTGTAGTCATCTGGACTCAGTTTGAAAAAGTAGACGTTTCGACTCTCATCCAAGAGTCATTGTCAATAACAGAATTTAGGTCGAGTTTTTGTCTTAAAGTGTTGCCTGGTTTAAAATACAACAATTTTTTTAGACAACACGAAGTCCCTGTAAAATACATAAAATTTTTTAGACAACACGAAGTCCCTGTAAAATACAAACAAATTTTTAGACAACACGAAGTCCATGTTTATTTTAAACCAGGCAACACTTTAAGACAAAAACTGGTTCACCCAAAGGACAAATTGCCGACTCAAAAACAGAGCAATGTAGTTTATTCGATCCAATGCAGTGAAGAAAGCTGTAAAGAACGTTACATAGGTGAGACAAAACAGCCTCTACACAAGAGGCTTTATCAGCACAGAAGAAATACAAGTTCAGGTCCACAGAGTGCCGTGCATCTCCATCTTGAAGCCTCTAATCACTCGTTTGAAGACGGTGAGGTGAAGGTTTTAAGCAGGGAGAAAAGATGGTTTGAAAGAGGAGTCAAGGAAGCTATTTTTGTTAAAAAAGAAAGACCTTCTTTAAACAGAAATGGAGGGCTTAGGTTTAATCTTCCTGTTATTTATAATGTGATACTGAACCCCTGGAAAGGTAGAGGACCAGGACCAGGACATTTAGATGCTAATCAGGTACTCAGGGTGGTTGAGCCAGGGTCTCACTAAGACAAAGAGGTTTTAACAGCCCATTAAGATTCTGAATAGGCTAGCTCGGTAGATACAAGGGGGGAGTTTCTGTTGAAACCAACAACTCTTTCTACTTCAGGAAGGCTCCTCCCAATGGGCGGGTCTTACCACAGAACAGTATTAATATCGGAGTTCTCGACCTAAATTCTGTTATTGACAATGACTCTTGGATGAGAGTCGAAACGTCTACTTTTTCAAACTGAGTCCAGATGACTACAACTGAAGTTTTTTCTACTATGGAACACGCCTGGACGAATGAGGGATTACACTGACACTCTTCTCTTTTGTTTGTGATTTTATTAGTTTAGAAAATCAGTTGGATTGATAATTTTTAATTTAGTTAATTTTATTGTATTTCTGTTTCTGTAATTTCTTTGTGATTTGAATGCATTTTTCCTGCTGTGTGAAGCACTTTGAATTGCCTTGTGTATGAAATGTGCTCTACAAATAAACTTGCCTTGCCTTGCCTTTTTTCTTCTCTATTAAGCATTTTTTGGCTGGTGCGACTTATACTTATACAGTATATAATTTGTGTAAAAAGTGCTATTACTTCGATATATTTATTGTCTGTCATTGTTTTGTCTGTTATAGTTGTGATATTGTACATTTCTCTTTCTTTTCCAATACAAGATAGATATTTACAAATATATGTGGATAATAATAAATGTAATTACATGATAATAACGTTGTAATACGCCAACAAACGCAAACAACGCTGTAGTTAGGGGTGGGGAAAGTTAGAAGATATCTGCCGTTCTCAGAGCCACGTCACGGATTGAGAAAACGTCACGCATCAGGGAAATTCAGAACAGTGTGTTTTTGACGCTCGGAGGGGAGATTTTCTAACCAGGATTCGTGAAATAAGTGTGAATGACGCTAAATTGCAACTCCAGGTATGTTTTTGACGAGGGAACGATGTTGGAACAGAGTTAAAAGCTCCAAAAAAGTCCATTTATTTTTGGACGGACCTGTGTGCGCGTCCAGCGTGAAGAGCGAGGACACGTCGCCGGCCAGAAGGTGGTAGGAGACGTGTCCGAACGGCCCGGCGTCGGGGTCGGTGGCGATGACCGTGAGGACCTCGGCGCCGGGCTGGGAGTGGCCGCTCAGGCTCGCCGTGTACTGGGTGGGGTTGAACACCGGCGCGTTATCGTTCAGGTCCTCTATCTCGATGTGCACGTACGTCTGAGCGCTGAGGCCTCCCTGGAACAGAACACACCAGGTTTATGTAGTAGATAGACGAATATATAAATGTACGGTGCTGTGAGAACTTGAACAGGAAATGACTCTTTGTACGGCCTCGTAAACCGTGTTCGAGCAGACGCACAGATTGGTTCGCAAACGCTCAGCACATCTACAAAGGGCTGCAATTTTCCCGTGTTTTTTTATGCAAATCAGCCGTGTGCGTATGTAACGAAGCTTGAATCCAGCTCTGGGCGATTTGCTGCATGTCATTCCCCCGTCTCATTCCCATTTCACACAACACCGTCCTATAGAGTTCAGCTTGAGCCAACAAATCCTTAAAAAAAAGGAAGGAAAGGTGAAAAATAATGGCCAATAAGAGTGTCTGTTGTGGAATCGGGAATGAGCATTTTCCTTTGAATGGCATTTTATTACCATGGCAACACCAGTGTACGCGTTTGATACTTCATGCACTTACTGGACGATGTTTCAATAGTGTTTGTAAAATGCTTCACCTAAATACAAAGGAATACAAAGGTTTCCCTGCTTCTCTTGAGCGGCGTGATCCTGTGACACTGTTAAACACACGTGACTTGACTCACAGGGTCCTGCGCCTTCACCAGGAGGTCGTGCACGGTGTGTCCCATGTCCCGGTCTATGTCCCGGGACACGCAGAGCCGTCCCGTGCGGGGCTGGATGTGGAACAGCGGGTGCTCCGTCCGCTCGAAGCCGTCGGTGAGCGAGTACTGCAGGTCGCCGAACTCCGGGGTGTCCGAGTCCGTGGCCACGACCTGAGGGAACAGAGCGGGACGAATCTGCCTCAAGGTTCAGACAAAACCATCAGCTGGACATTCAGGACGAGAAGACCCTAAGGGAGGTTGTGCTTGTACATGAAGTGTGAGTATTTTCTTTGTATCTGATCATTTGTGTGATTTAATAAAGTATAAAAGAATGCACATTGTGTCTTCTGTTTGGCCCAGAGGCTTTATTGGACAGGGCAGCGGAGCGTGAAGCGGGGATGGAGAGAAGGGAGGACATACAGTGAATGCTGGATAGGGATTCAAACTCACGACACTGCGGCCGGCTGCACATGGGGCCTGGCATGTGTGCTGCCGCCTTAACCACTCCACCACTGGGCAGCAGCAAGAAGAAGAAGGAGGAGGAGGAGAAGGAGAGAAGGAGAGAAGAAGAAGGAGAAGGAAGAAGAAGAAGGAGAAGGAGAAGAAGTAGGAGAAGAAGGAGAGAAGAAGGAAAAGGAGAAGAAGAAGGAGCAGGAGAGAAGGAGAAGAAGAAGGAGAAAGAGGAAAAGAAGAAGGAGACAAAGAAGGAGAAGGAAAGAGGAAGAACAAGATGAAGAAGAGGCACTTAGGGGGGCTATGGGGGCACTAACCATCCTTAAAAGGACTTGTCCTCTGCCATATCTTGCATATTTACCAGGAGAACGCATTTACTTTCAGAAAAATCTGTTGCCATGGAGCCGTAATAATTCATGGATTTAAAGTAAACCTCCTTCATCCTCGATAAAATCATTGAAGTGAAAGGCTTCCGTCGCTTGAGCAACCCTCGTATCCACCACACTCGGGAAGTACACACGAGGCAGTAAACCTTCTACGACTACTACTACTACACGTCAGCTCGCTGTTATCGCAGGGATGATGTCATGTGCCGCCGCGGACGTCGTAAACGAGCTGGACTTCTTACAATCCGACACAATAAAAGTCCAGTTTACATGCGCTTTGCCCCGAACGCTCATAAAGACGATATCGCACTTTACGAACTGTCCTCGAGAATACGGTTCAAAGTCTGTGCGGTCACACCCTTTATGAAGTTACGAGCCGCAGCACACATCACCGCTAGATCTGGTCGTGATCCAGACATACAGTTGGACGTTTGTTAACACGTGACTGTCGTGAGGCCGGCGACTTGCTTCACGCTCATCGTCCCGGGCTGCCACCGTGACCCCCGTCCTGTGACGTCCCCGCGGCTCGTGCCAGCGCCCGAGCGGCACCGGGCGTCTGGTCGCATCAACACCAACACTGACGCTTTGTGCGAGCGAGTGAAGGGCGCGCTTGTCGAGGATGACCGCGGGCCCCCCGGACAACGGTCGCCACGCCAACGGGGGTTGCCAGCGGGAGTCACCGAGAGAGTCACGTCTCGCGCTCACGACGGAGTAATAATATGAGAGTGTGAAGGGATATTAGAGTTTACAGTCATTACAGTGGATGTGCTCTGTTACAGCAAGAGAAACACATCAGATTTGTATAATACATAATTGTGGCACTTTCTGTATATTAGGTATTATAACTGACCTATTATAACTGACTATTATAACTGACCTATTATAACTGACCTATTATAACTGACCTATTATAACTGACCTATTATAACTGACCTATTATAACTGACCTATTATAACTGACCTATTATAACTGACCTATTATAACTGACTATTATAACTGACCTATTATAACTGACCTATTATAACTGACCAATTATAACTGACCTATTATAACTGACCTATTATAACTGACCTATTATAACTGACCAATTATAACTGACCTATTATAACTGACCAATTATAACTGACCTATTATAACTGACCAATTATAACTGACCTATTATAACTGAACAATTATAACTGACCAATTATAACTGACCTATTATAACTGACCTATTATAACTGACCAATTATAACTGACCTATTATAACTGAACTATTATAACTGAACTATTATGATCTATTATAACTGACCAATTATAACTGACCTATTATAACTGAACTATTATGATCTATTATAACTGACCAATTATAACTGACCTATTATAACTGACCTATTATAACTGACCTATTATAACTGACCTATTATAACTGACTATTATAACTGACCTATTATAACTGACCTATTATAACTGACCAATTATAACTGACCTATTATAACTGACCTATTATAACTGACCTATTATAACTGACCAATTATAACTGACCTATTATAACTGACCAATTATAACTGACCTATTATAACTGACCAATTATAACTGACCTATTATAACTGAACAATTATAACTGACCAATTATAACTGACCTATTATAACTGACCTATTATAACTGACCAATTATAACTGACCTATTATAACTGACCTATTATAACTGAACTATTATGATCTATTATAACTGACCAATTATAACTGACCTATTATAACTGAACTATTATGATCTATTATAACTGACCAATTATAACTGACCTATTATAACTGACCTATTATAACTGACCTATTATAACTGACCTATTATAACTGACTATTATAACTGACCTATTATAACTGACCTATTATAACTGACCAATTATAACTGACCTATTATAACTGACCTATTATAACTGAACTATTATAACTGAACTATTATAACTAACCTATTATAACTGACCTATTATAACTGACCTATTATAACTGACCTATTATAACTGACCTATTATAACTGAACTATTATAACTGACCTATTATAACTGAACTATTATAACTGAACTATTATAGCTGACCTATTATAACTGACCAATTATAACTGACCAATTATAACTGAACTATTATAACTGACCTATTATAACTGACCAATTATAACTGAACTATTATAACTGACCTATTATAGCTGACCTATTATAACTGACCTATTATAACTGACCAATTATAACTGAACTATTATAACTGACCTATTATAACTGACCAATTATAACTGACCTATTATAACTGAACTATTATAACTGACCTATTATAACTGACCAATTATAACTGAACTATTATAACTGACCTATTATAGCTGACCTATTATAACTGACCTATTATAACTGACCTATTATAACTGACCTATTATAACTGACCTATTATAACTGACCAATTATAACTGACCTATTATAACTGACCTATTATAACTGAACTATTATAACTGAACTATTATAACTGACCAATTATAACTGAACTATTATAACTGACCTATTATAGCTGACCTATTATAACTGACCTATTATAACTGACTATTATAACTGACCTATTATAACTGACCTATTATAACTGACCAATTATAACTGACCTATTATAACTGACCTATTATAACTGACCTATTATAATTGACCTATTATAACTGACTATTATAACTGACCTATTATAACTGACCTATTATAACTGACCAATTATAACTGACCTATTATAACTGACTATTATAACTGACCTATTATAACTGACCTATTATAACTGACCTATTATAACTGACCAATTATAACTGACCTATTATAACTGACCTATTATAACTGAACTATTATAACTGACCTATTATAACTGACCTATTATAACTGACCTATTATAACTGACCAATTATAACTGACCTATTATAACTGAACTATTATAACTGACCTATTATAACTGACCAATTATAACTGACCTATTATAACTGACCTATTATAACTGAACTATTATAACTGAACTATTATAACTAACCTATTATAACTGACCTATTATAACTGACTTGCAAACAAAAAACAACACAGCGTGACCAGAGAGTAAGAGAATGAATAACGATGGCACAATAAGACAAAATGACATTATTAAGTCCAACCTTCAAGTCCCATTTAGTCCAAAGTTGATCAAATATGTAGAGTTGGTTGTATTAAAGGCAGGGTGTAGGATATATATTTGAAATGTTTTAATCTTACCCGTCTGTGTCCTTAGATACAAGGTAAACATGTTCAAATCAAATATAGCGTTCAACAACTGTAATGCCGATTTATCCTTTTATTACAAATATATGGGACATAATGGCTAAGCTGTTTGTCTTCATTTAGTGGTTTGGTTCTTAAGATCCAATCAGAAAGCAGAATGGGCCCCCCACGAGTCTCTCTAAACCAGAAGTGTTCAAATGTATTTTCCAGGGGCCCCGAGTCTTAAATAAAAATGGCTTTAATTCATCTACCGTGAACAGCAACGGATGTGACGCAAATTAGAGCGATAAGGTACAGCCCGTGGCCCATCCCTATTGCGTGGCGGGCCAGATTTGGACCGCAGGCCGCCAGTTGAACAATAGTTTGAACGGTTGATAACAGAACCCCCCGCGCCTTCAGCCGGTCAGTACGATCCCAAACCCCCCGCGCTACGATCCCAAACCCCCCGCGCCTGCAGCCGGTCATTACGATCCCAAACCCCCCGCGCCTGCAGCCGGTCAGTACGATCCCAAACCCCCCGCGCCTGCAGCCGGTCATTACGATCTCAAACCCCCCGCGCCTGTAGCCGGTCATTACGATCCCAAACCCCCCGCGCCTGCAGCCGGTCGTTACGATCCCAAACCCCCCGCGCCTGCAGCCGGTCATTACGATCCCAAACCCCCGCGCCTGCAGCCGGTCAGTACGATCCCAAACCCCCCGCGCCTGCAGCCGGTCAGTACGATCCCAAACCCCCCGCGCCTGCAGCCGGTCATTACGATCCCAAACCCCCCGCGCCTGCAGCCGGTCATTACAATCCCAAACCCCCCGCGCCTGCAGCCGGTCGTTACGATCCTAAACCCCCCGCGCCTGCAGCCGGTCATTACGATCCCAAACCCCCCGCGCCTGCAGCCGGTCGTTACGATCCCAAACCCCCCGAGCCTGCAGCCGGTCAATGCGATCCCAAACCCCCCGCGCCTGCAGCCGGTCATTACGATCCCAAACCCCCCGCGCCTGCAGCCGGTCATTACGATCCCAAACCCCCCGCGCCTGCAGCCGGTCATTACGATCCCAAACCCTCGGACAGCGTGTCTTTACCTGCAGGAAGCAGCTGCCGAGCGGGCTGTGCTCTGGCAGGCTGATGTTGTACAGCAGCTGTGAGAACACGGGCTCGTTGTCGTTCACGTCCTCCAGCAGAACGGTCACTGTCGCCGTGGACGACAGGGGCGGCTCGCCAGAGTCTGAGGCCACCACCAGGAACCAGAGCTGGGCCTGGCTCTCCCTGTCCATAGGCCCCGCCGTGGTCACCAGGCCGGTCTGAGCGTCCACGACCACCTGGGAAGGATACGGGAACCAGGGTGGTACATTAGTCAACTGGTACTTCAACTTTGTTCAGAAAATGTACTTTGTAAAGTATTTTTTTCACACCATACTTTTTACTTCTACTGAGTAAAGTAACAGTCTTACTCAAGTAAAAGTGACTCTTTAGGTTAAGAGCAATTGAAAAAAAGCTTTATATATAGAAATTTGAGATTCCATATTAGAGCATGAATAATGCTTAAAAATATTAATAACATTAGTGCAACAAAAAATATTAAATAATAATAATAGCCATTTATAATTCCTATTTAGACTTCAGAGAAATTCCAAAGGATATTAGAAGAAGCGGCCTGTTCACATAATATCGGCAGTAATTATAAAAAAATAAAAAAAATATGATTTTCTTTAATTGTGAAAACCATAAAGTACAATACAGCTCTTCACCATCAGCACAACACAAAAGTATTAATTAATTCACTCACCAATCCGAGCTGGTTGGACCTCAACACTGAATATTTAACCTGGGCGTTTGGCCCTGGTTGGTCGTCATCCTTGGCTTGCACTTGAACAACAGAACTTCCTGGTGGAACATCTTCCGGAATGCTGACTGTGTATATATTTTTGTCAAATTTGGGGTAACAATCATTGACATCCAACACTTTCAGGAGCAAAACCTCTTCAGAACTCAGCGAATCGCCATCTGACGCTTGGATCCTGATCTCGTACAAGTCCTTCTCCTCTCGATCCAGCTCCGATTCCACGCACAGCGCGTACAGGAAGTCGTCCGTCTGTTTGAGGGCGAACTTCCTGTCTCCGCCCTGCATCTGCACGGCGATCGGCTGGTGCTCGAAGTCGGGGTCGGACACAGAGATGCGCGCCACGAAGTCCCCCACGGCGGCGGCCTCAGACACAGCAGGCTCGCCGGACTCGCTGAGGAACATGACGCTGATGGTGGGGCTGTTGTCGTTGAGGTTCAGGACCTTGATGCCCACAAAAGCGCTGCTGAACTCTGGTTGGGGCCCGTTGTCCCTGGAGAGAGAGAAAAAGAATAAATATAATCGTGTATTATCCGTCTACGATGCGGTTATTACAGGACAGCGATTTCAGTCTTTGAGCAGAGCCGCTTCCAGGAAAACACAGATGAAGCAAATGAACAGGTGCCTACATCCAATAGGGGCCCCCGAAAAGTAAGATTTTGTTTAGGCTTTTTTTCTTTTATTATTATTATTATTAATTTATTTTTCATAAATCTCTCTGAAGAGAAATTTAGTTATTTTACAGACTTTGATAGTTGAATAAATGTAAATTATCTAATTATCTTATTCATAAATATAATTTTATTTATTAATAAATAAATGCAATCCCTCTATTTTATTGGCAAGTATCGGCCCCTGAAACCCCCACAAAGTTAGAAATGGCCGTGTTTTAAAGATTTGTTTAATTTGTTTTTAAATCGTTAGTATAGAATGTATGTTGCAACCAATAATTAACAACAATAATATTTAAAAGTAGCGATTGGCAGATTTATACCAAATACTGATTGCAGTTTTTTTTCCGTTAATATTTCAGGTTTCTTGCAAGTATAATTACTTTTTACATTAGCTTGAACTTGGACAGAGAGAAAATAATGAGAGCCAAGGTAAAATAATGTATAGTTTCAATGCATTTTAATACAAAACTCATTGGTAACAAAGCAATATATGCCATAAAATCACTATCACCATTAGTACAAAAGGGGATTTAATTCATGCAGGAATCGAGTAAATATTCTGAATTTGAAGACATAAATAAAAGCGTTGTTTGGGGCAGCGTGTGACGAGCCCCGCCCTCACCTGGCGATGACGATCAGCTCGTAGAAGGCCTGCTCTTCATAGTCCAGCGGCTTGTTCAGGTGGATCGCCCCCGAGCTCTCGTTGACGTAGAAGACCTCGCCGGGGTTACTCTTCAGCTCGTACGTCACCCTCCCGTTCTCCCCCGAATCCCGGTCCGTGGCGTGCACCTGGCACACGGCGACCGTAACCGCCGCGTCTTCCACGACGGCGGCGTGGTACTCGGCCTGGCTGAACACCGGCGGGTTGTCGTTCTCATCGCGGACGTGAACCTTCACCTGGACCGCGCCGCTTTTGGAAGGGACTCCGCCATCGAACGCCTCGACGGTCAGAGAGTAGAAGTCACACAATTCTCTGTCCAGTTTAGTTCTCAGGACGAGGTAAAGACTGGCTGGATTGGCGCGGAAGTCCAGCTCAAAAAGGTCGGCCATGTTCTGTTGCATAATCCGATATCCTTGAATGCCGTATTCGCCGACGTCCTGGTCTCTGGCGCCGTCCAGTTTGAAGCGGCTTCCGAGCGGGCTCAGTTCGGAAATGACCAAGTCAAATTTCTCCGATGGGAATTTGGGAAAATGGTCGTTCACGTCCGTAACTTCCACTTTGACCCGTATCATCTCGCCAGTTAATGTCGCGGCCACGAACTCGTACCCGTCCCTGGTTTCTCGGTCCAGGATGATGGCGGTGGAGATGAGGCCGGTGTCCGCGTCGATCTCCAGGTCCCGGAAGACATCGGAGTCCCGGCTCTCCGAGATGAAGAAGCCGGTGCTGGGTCGGCTCAGGACGGCCCCCAGGTCGCCCACAATGGTGCCGGCGGGGAGCCCCTCTTTGGCGGACAGGGTCAAGTTGAACACCTGAGCCCGACTCAGACTCAGCAGGCAAAGGGCGGCGAAGAGGAGGAGCAAGAGCCGAGCCATTCTCGCCTCACATAATGGAAGAGCTGCAACGAGAAGACAGACTATTTAGATTTATACGGAAGATACATGTGAGGTGTAGATGAGGCGTAGATGAGGTGTAGATGAGGTGTAGATGAGGTGTAGATGAGGCGTAGATGAGGTGTAGATCAGGTGTAGATCAGGTGTAGATGAGGTGTAGATGAGGCGTAGATGAGGCGTAGATGAGGCGTAGATGAGGTGTAGATGAGGCGTAGATGAGGCGTAGATGAGATTTAGATGAGGTGTAGATGAGGCGTAGATGAGGTGTAGATGAGGTGTAGATGAGGTGTAGATGAGGTGTAGATGAGGTGTAGATGAGGCGTAGATGAGGCGTAGATGAGGTGTAGATGAGGCGTAGATGAGGCGTAGATGAGATTTAGATGAGGTGTAGATGAGGCGTAGATGAGGTGTAGATGAGGCGTAGATGAGGCGTAGATGAGATTTAGATGAGGTGTAGGTGAGGCGTAGATGAGGCGTAGATGAGGTGTAGATGAGGCGTAGATGAGGCGTAGATCAGGCGTAGATCAGGCGTAGATCAGGTGTAGATCAGGTGTAGATGAGGCGTAGATGAGGCGTAGATGAGGTGTAGATGAGGCGTAGATGAGGTGTAGATGAGGCGTAGATGAGGTGTAGATGAGGTGTAGATGAGGCGTAGATGAGGTGTAGATGAGGCGTAAATGAGGCGTAGATGAGGTGTAGATGAGGCGTAGATGAGGCGTAGATGAGGCGTAGATGAGGCGTAGATGAGGCGTAGATGAGGTGTAGATGAGGCGTAGATGAGGCGTAGATGAGGCGTGGATGAGGCGTGGATGAGGCGTAGATGAGGCGTAGATGAGGCGTAGATGAGGCGTAGATGAGGCGTAGATGAGGCGTAGATGAGGTGTAGATGAGATGTAGATGAGGTGTAGATGAGGCGTAGGTGATGTGTAGATGAGGTGTAGATGAGGCGTAGATGATGTGTAGATGAGGTGTAGATGAGGCGTAGATGAGGTGTAGATGAGGCGTAGATGAGGTGTAGATGAGGTGTAGATGAGGCGTAGATCAGGTGTAAATGAGGTGTGGATGAGATGTAGATGAGGTGTAGATGAGGCGTAGATGATGTGTAGATGAGGTGTAGATGAGGCGTAGATGAGGTGTAGATGAGGCGTAGATGATGTGTAGATGAGGTGTAGATGAGGCGTAGATGAGATTTAGATGAGGTGTAGATGAGGCGTAGATGAGGCGTAGATGAGGCGTAGATGAGGTGTAGATTAGGCGTAGATTAGGCGTAGATGAGGCGTAGATGAGGCGTAGATGAGGCGTAGATGAGGCGTAGATGAGGTGTAGATGAGGTGTAGATGAGGCGTAGATGATGTGTAGATGAGGTGTAGATGAGGCGTAGATGAGGTGTAGATGAGGTGTAGATGAGGCGTAGATGATGTGTAGATGAGGTGTAGATGAGGCGTAGATGAGGTGTAGATGAGGCGTAGATGAGGTGTAGATGAGGTGTAGATGAGGCGTAGATCAGGTGTAGATGAGGTGTAGATGAGGCGTAGATGAGGTGTAGATGAGGTGCAGATTAGGCGTAGATCAGGTGTAGATGAGGCGTAGATGAGGTGTAGATGAGGTGCAGATTAGGCGTAGATCAGGTGTAGATGAGGTGTAGATGAGGTGTAGATGAGGTGTAGATGAGGCGTAGATGGGGCGTAGATAAGGTGTAGATGAGGTGTAGATGAGGTGTAGATGAGGTGTAGATGGGGCGTAGATGATGTGTAGATGAGGTGTAGATGAGGTGTAGATGGGGCGTAGATGAGGTGTAGATGAGGCGTAGATGGGGCGTAGATGAGGTGTAGATGAGGCGTAGATGATGTGTAGATGAGATGTAGATGAGGTGTAGATGAGGTGTAGATGAGGTGTAGATGAGGCGTAGATGGGGCGTAGATGAGGTGTAGATGAGGCGTAGATGGGGCGTAGATGAGGTGTAGATGAGGCGTAGATGATGTGTAGATGAGGCGTAGATGAGGTGTAGATGAGGTGTAGATGAGGTGTAGATGGGGCGTAGATGATGTGTAGATGAGGTGTAGATGAGGCGTAGATGGGGCGTAGATGATGTGTAGATGAGGTGTAGATGAGGCGTAGATGGGGCGTAGATGAGGTGTAGATGAGGCGTAGATGATGTGTAGATGAGGCGTAGATGATGTGTAGATGAGGCGTAGATGATGTGTAGATGAGGTGTAGATGAGGTGTCGATGAGGTGTAGATGAGGTGTAGATGGGGCGTAGATGATGTGTAGATGAGGTGTAGATGAGGCGTAGATGGGGCGTAGATGAGGTGTAGATGAGGCATAGATGGGGCGTAGATGAGGTGTAGATGAGGCGTAGATGAGGTGTAGATGAGGCGTAGATGAGGCGTAGATGAGGCGTCGCCTGATGGTCGAGTGGTCTGAGCAGCGGCAGGTTCTGTGTCTTAACTCCGACAATTTGCTGAATGTCCTTCCTGCTCTCACCTCCATGTCATGCTACACTGAGAACTTATACAAATTCAGAAAGATAACTAGAATCAGCAGATTTTTGTGTGTGTTTCGATGGACAAAATCCCCTGGTCACATTCATAGTTTGTCTTGTTGTATTCGGAAGACAAACTATGAATTTTAAAATATCTCCTTCAAAATGTTCTCTTGCTTTTCATTTTGAGCATAAATGGGGATGAGAGAAGGGAGGACATGCAGCAAATTGTCGGAAGTCGGGATATGAACCTGTCAGAACCACTTGACCACCAGGGGGGGCAAAATATTTCCGCTTTCATGTTTGTCTTTTGTCATAAAGGTTTTCCATTTTCTTTTTGCATAATATCTTTCTTGTAAAAACCTGAACATGTCCACAATGTCTAAAAAAGCCAAATAAATAAATATGAGATTTCACGGTGTAAACAGTTTTGTTACTATTTAATTGTGAACAGTGATCCAAAACGACGCAATTAAAAATATATTTAGTGACAAAATACATACCTACATATTCAGCACAAGTAAGAAATTAAGAATACTGTTAATTCAAAAATAATAGTGCGACTTGACCGAAGTGGTGATAAAAGTCTGTTCGATATTACAAACCACAACAAATGTTACTAAATGAATGACTAAATATGAAACACATCTGCTATTACATGTATTACTAAACTAGTTAGAGTCTGACAGTTTCGTGTGAACTTTTGCTTTGGCAGATGAGAATAAAACACTTGTACCTGGAGTTCACACCGGGAGCTCGTGCAGGAGCCGCGAGGACGTGAAGCGCGGACTAATTATGATCGATGCTCCATTTTTCCAACGTTTCCCAGAGATAAAGACGCAGCACTAACTTCCATAACCTGTGCGTAAAGCTGCGTAAAGCTGTGCGTAACAAAGCTGTGCGTGAGTCGTGTCCACAGGTCTCCCGCTGCGCGCGCGCGGGACGCACACACTACGCGCACGCGCCGCGCACGCGCCCCGCACGCGCTCCATCTGTGGCACCAATCGCCTCAGATTTAATTAGGCCAAAAGATTAGCTCCACCTCCACGTGACCACCAGGCTCAGGGCGCGTCTGGATCATGGTCAGGATCATGGTCTCACTCATGGTCTGGATCACGGTCTGGATCACGGTCTGGTTCATGGTCTGGATCATGGTCTGGATCACGGTCTGGATCACGGTCTGGATCACGGTCTGGTTCATGGTCTGGATCATGGTCTGGATCACGGTCTGGTTCATGGTCTGGATCATGGTCTGGATCACGGTCTGGTTCATGGTCTGGATCATGGTCTGGATCACGGTCTGGTTCATGGTCTGGATCATGGTCTGGATCACGGTCTGGATCACGGTCTGGTTCATGGTCTGGATCATGGTCTGGATCATGGTCTGGTTCATGGTCTGGATCATGGTCTGGATCACGGTCTGGTTCATGGTCTGGATCATGGTCTGGATCACGGTCTGGTTCATGGTCTGGATCATGGTCTGGATCACGGTCTGGTTCATGGTCTGGATCATGGTCTGGATCACGGTCTGGATCACGGTCTGGTTCATGGTCTGGATCACGGTCTGGTTCATGGTCTGGATCATGGTCTGGATCACGGTCTGGTTCATGGTCTGGATCATGGTCTGGATCACGGTCTGGTTCATGGTCTGGATCATGGTCTGGATCACGGTCTGGATCACGGTCTGGTTCATGGTCTGGATCATGGTCTGGATCATGGTCTGGATCACGGTCTGGTTCATGGTCTGGTTCATGGTCTGGATCATGGTCTGGATCACGGTCTGGTTCATGGTCTGGTTCATGGTCTGGATCATGGTCTGGATCACGGTCTGGTTCATGGTCTGGATCATGGTCTGGATCATGGTCTGGATCACGGTCTGGAGGATCTACTGTAAGTGTGTGTAGGATGATGATGATGATGATGATGATGGTGATGATGATGATGGTGATGGTGATGATGATGCTTATAATATATGAATGGTTCAGTCTGGAATTATGAAATGATAAATAAAACTGGACCAAACAAGATTTTAACACAAGGCTATTGTGCACTCTAACTTTATTGATTAACTAGCTCCATCTACTGACCAAGTCACGTACTGCGCTGTAAGAAAAAAGGCTGTGGCTGCAGAGCCGCGGCGCGGTCAAATAGCCTCATGGCTAGGGTTAGGGTTAGGGTTATGGTTAACCCTAACCATAACCCTAACCCTAACCCTAACCCTAACCTTAACCTTAACCCTAACCCTAACCCTAACCCTAACCTTAACCCTAACCTTAACCTTAACCTTAACCTTAACCCTAACCTTAACCCTAACCCTAACCCTAACCCTAACCCTAACCTTAACCCTAACCTTAACCCTAACCTTAACCTTAACCTTAACCTTAACCTTAACCCTAACCCTAACCCTAACCCTAACCCTAACCTTAACCCTAACCCTAACCCTAACCTTAACCTTAACCCTAACCCTAACCCTAACCCGGCGCGGTCTAAAACGGCGGGGTCAAATAGCGCAGCAGTTTCAGGAGCCGCGGCACAAAATAACATGGTAGTTTTGGCTCTGTAGACTCTCCCTTAAAAAAAAGGGAAGTGAGTGTAAAGTGTATTTATGATATAAAGTCAATAACTGAGGCTTTCATACATTTACTAGTGAAATAAATGTAGTTTGACTTGAAACCACTGGCCCAATATAATCCAAATATAATAATAATCCACAGTGTTACAATTTATGGGATTGAACATATTATTATTATTCTGTTATTTCATACTCGATGTGGAAATCATACATTCTCTCCATGAGCAGACTCACCTCTCCACAGATCTGACTTATGACCCTTGGCCTGGTTTATTCCACGTTTAATTCCATATAAAGCAATAACATTTCCATGGAGACAAGCAATTAAATAGTGCACCTCTGAATGATGTGATGAATGTATGAGTATTCCTGTTCCTATGACTATTTTGCATTGGGTTGTAAAAGTATTTAAACACAGTATTAACTAGTATAATACCACAAGGTTTAAGAAAGTACTATTCATTTGTGTTGAAAATGATCGTCTTTCGTTTTTAATTATCCTTGTGTCATCACCGTGACAACACTATTGTGTGCACTTTCCATTGTTGTAAAAGTTCACTCTAATGAGCCTATTGGAAGCTGCATTTGTCAGTATCTCATGTCCAACCGGACCAGTCGCCATGGCAACACGCGTAACCAGAGCCTCCCAGCGCCGCCGAAGCCGAGCAGCTCCACAAGTAGTGAAAGTCTTCGTCTGATCGCGTTTGGAAGTTTGAATTCAAATGCCGTCCCACATCATGCTGTCGTACCAGTGGGACGACCAGGCCCTGGTGAAGAAAGTGTTCGACCGCCTCAGAGAAGACGGGCTCCCGGTGTGGATGGACATCGAGGGGGGAGTCACCGGGAACATCAATGATGCATAAGTACAAACGGATTCCCTCCAACATGAGCCTGTTTGGAGGTCGTAAACTGCACGATGTGAGCGACGGCCGTGTGCGTCGCCCTGACGACTCGAGGCAGGTCTTTAGTCAGACAAGTGGTGGTAGAAGTAGCAGTCGTGGCAGTGGTGGTATAGTCCTGGCTCAAGGTCCATAGTCATATCTTTTAGTCGAGTTTGATCAGTGCCAAAAAGGGAAAAGTTGATTATCTGGCCGCAGAACTAAGTAATGACCCAAGTCCACCAAACTAGGCCGGTTCTGATCATTCCAAGATACAGTGAATTAGCTGCTTGTTTTAGTTTTGTTTTTTTCCAAACTGAACTGAAATTCTTCATCAATTCGGATTTTTAAGAAGTCCAATCTTTTAGTTGAGTTTGATCAGTGCCAAAAAGGGATAAGCGCATTGTCTGGCCACAGAATTAAGTAATAACTAAAGTAATAACTAAATAAAACACATTTAATTGTTCATAATCGATGAGGAAATATCACTGTTATTTATGGTATTTTTATTGTCTGTGTAGTCCCCCAGTCATCCAGGTAGGTACCTTTTTTTCTTTTTGAAGAGTTTGTGGCCCATAGCCCTTATAGAAGAGGACAGGGTAAATGGGAATGAGAGCGAGGGGAAGACACAAGGTTCCATCGAAAAAGACATTCGAATTGGACTAAATAAAGTTGAGAGTGAAGACGTTTCACCACTCATCCATGTAACCTCCTCAGTTCCTCCCTTAGCTCCCTCCACCCTACACACCTTCACTACTTCTCTGTGTGACCTCTGACCTCGCCCTTGTGCGTCAGGATGGCGGCCGGTGTGGAGCAGGCGGCGGTGGTGTGCCCCTTCCTGACCCCGGCGTACCAGGCGTCGCGCAGCTGTAAGAAGGAGCTGAGTTACGCCGACCGCCGGCAGGTGACCATCGTCCCCCGTCATGCTCGCCGACAACTGGGAGCCCAGTGAGTGGCTGGGGCTCATCACCGCCGGTCTGCTCTGGCTGGACTTCACGTAAGAGAGACACTTTTCTCGTTCGGCTCTCCCAGTCCTTTTTGAAATGCTCCTGGACACTTTTGCGCATCACATAGTCTGCGGTGCAGACGGTGAAGTGAACGGGGGCCAGGACAGTTCCCTGGGGAACGCCACACTGCAGGTCGGGAGGTCAGACTCTGCGGCCGGTTTGAGAGTCCAGAATCCGTTTTGTGCCTTCTCTAGACTCACTTTAAGCATTGTAGCGTTCACATTTTAAGCTCAATTCGGGACTAACTAGCCAACAACTCTAGTTTTATTTCCATTGCGTCGTTCCTCAGTATACCAGCAGGACATCTGAAACTACTTCAAGCTGCAAAACATTTCAAGGGGCTGTACCTGACTGACAAAATTTGTATTGCTACAAAGGCGTATTAGAGCTACTTATAGATGAAAGAAAAAAGAATAGGATCGTATATAATTCTAGTTGAAATGCGCAAATATGCCAGAAAATATAAGCAAATTTGCTAGATACTGCTACTTTGATGAGAGGTTTGACAAAGGCTTTTTATCCTGAACTTGGGACTAAACCAAACCAAGTTGCAGCTGATGGAGATGGGCCATGTCCAAACTGTTGCTGCTGTGTGGATGTTTGCACCGTGTTAATAACAATAACAGGACAAATCCCACACACACGATGTTAACAGTCCAGGGCAGTGTTCCTGTGGCATGCGAACGCCCCAGACGACTCTGCTGGACTCGGCTGTGCGATCCAGAACGACAGAAAATATGACATTAAAAAAAGTTGCAGATGTATGTAGTGTTTTGGTGCAAATTTGCATGTTTAAAAATGTGTAAATTAGCACTTACCTATTGCGTCCGAATAGCTGCTTTTACAAATCGGCAAAACAAAGTTTAATTGAAGTAGTTTATAGTTATTGGATCTAATTTCACAAAAATATTAAATTGCCAATTAAATAATAATTTAAGTGCAATCGTCTTAAAATCATATCTTTAATGCAAATAAATAAAACAAATATGTGCAATTATTTTTCCCTTTTTTTTGTAGAAACGCAGCCCCGGACGACGAGAGCTTCGAGGCGCGTCTTGGGTCGTTGAAAGCGGAGCTGATGTTTAACGCCGGTCACGTGCTCGCAGTGGAGCCGCCTGAAGAGGAAGGGGCCCCGGGGGAGCCAGAGAACAGCTGAAGGAGACACCGGGCCGTGGATTCTGCCACGCCCTGTCAACGCTCTACATCTGCGACACAGGTGGGAGGATCAAACCAGGTTCTCCATCTGAGCTTGTCCTCCTGTGCGAAAAGGAGCATCTGTGTATTTAAAATGAGCAGTGAAAGGTAAAATATGTGATGAAATGAAGGAAAAATGAATTAGAAAGTAGCCGAGCGGGAGATAACACAAAAGTCACCTTCTCACATTGTCATTACGGTGATTATCCCGAGGAGAACTTGGGCTTTGATGAATAATAAAGTCAAGACGTCTCCAGAGATCTTCCATAGCAGTGTGTGCGACGTCACGTGACACATATGCCCCCTATTGTTCATCATCCAGATTACAGAAAAGGCTATACACATTATCTATTGCCACTGTATAAATGTTGAAAACGTCTTCCATATATGACCTTGTTTGAAGCAGGAAATCGATGGACACAGTTCTATCATGGAGTTGTTTTAGATCAATATCGCGGTGATATGATCTGCCTGAGCCAGACTAAACCAGGCTCAAACCAGCACAAGACTTGGTTTGATCATGTTCTAGACCTGTTTTAGTCTCGGTCTAATCAGAGGTGGGAAGAGCAGCCAAGAAGTATATTGTGCAGTTGTGTATTCAAGATATAAGAAAAACATTTGGGTAAACTAATAGTAACTGTGTGGACGCAACATTTATTATTTGAAGTTCACCAGCAAGGACCACGCCACTACAATGGAGTATGAGAGAATGATAATAGTGATGATGGAACAATAATGGATCGATTAGAGTTGGCCGAGTAGAGACTCAGGGCTCAGTCTCAGGTGATCACCAGAAACTGACACTCTTTGTTGATTATGAGTCCTTTAATGGGCTATCAGCCTCCTATTGCCCCTGGCTCACACTCTCTCCTCTCTGGGTAACTGATTAGCATCAGAATGCCCTGGGCGTCGACCTCTCCAGAGATTCAAATTTTTTTTCTTTTTAACAAAGATAGCCTCTTTCAAACCATCTTTTCTTCTGCTTTGCATCTTCACCTCACCGTCTTTGAGAGTTGCTTGACCCGCCAGCCCCGCCCACATTCTGTTCGAATGATAAGTAGTTTGCCAAAACGTGTTGGGAATGGCTGGTCAGGCAACTTTGAGTGGTTTGTGGCTTTAAGATGAAGATGCACGGCGCTCTGTGGTCCTGAACTCGAGTGTCTTCAGTGCTGATAAGCCTCTTGTGAAATGGCTGTTTAGTCTCCTATGTCATGTCCCATTAAAGGCCTGATAGAAAAAAAGAGGTTTAGTTTCTGGTGAAACCAATAACACCTTTGGGCTTACCCAGAGTAGAATAAATAACTGAGTTCCCGGTCTTAACTCGCAGATTGAGAATGACTCTCAGATGAACAGATGATACAACTGAATCTTTTTCTACTCAATGTAATTCCCTCCGTTGCCGCGGGCGGACTTCTGCCTCAGTCTTACACCACATGCACTTCCTGTTCCTCACCCCCAGCCGAGCCTCTTCCCGAATGCGACTTGGAGAAAACCCGGGTGGGCCTCACGGAGCAGCCTGCACCTCACTGCTACTGGGAGGAGGTCAAAGGTCACGGGTGCAAGTTCTACCACAACAGCCAAACCAGGAGACGCCTCAGTAAGACGAACACGCCAACATTTAAGAACAACGCTTTTTATTACGAGACAAAATAAAGCACAGAGGATAATGCATGTTTTCTTTTGTACAAATGCTTCTCTTGTATCTTCAGGTTACGACCCGCTCTCGGACCAGGTCCTGTCCGTGTCAGGTCAGTCCGGATGTGAGGAGGAGTGGCTGCTCTTAGTGGACAGGTCAGACCGGAGCCCACACAGAGCGGTCATCGTCCAAAACAGAGAGTCGGGACGATACCCGGCGGTCCGAGACGGCCGCCTCACGGGGCTGGAGTCGTACCATGGCGACTGCAGGTGGTTTTTGCACTAGACCAGTATCCGAGTATCGAGAACGAAAGGTACAGGAGAAATGAGAAAGCGGAAATAAAAACGTTTAAAAAAAAAATAAAGAAATGTGATCAGAATCGTTTCCTCTTGAGGATTTCTGGTTTCCAGTTGACCGGGTGACTGTCTTCAGTCTGCAGAGAGAAAACACAATTAAATCACTTATTTACGACAATAATTAACTATTCGTTTAGTAGTCGACCTGCGGGCGAGTCATTTCTCGATTGTCGTACTGTTAAACTATTGCACAATGACTATTTAAAAACACATCACCAGCAAACTGAAGGTGTAACTCATGCGACTGAAGATGCTTTAAGATGGAGAATATTTGCAAATAAAGTGTATTATTGATGAAAATATGAATACATTTTTTTCTGGCATTTTGTTTCAATAAACCTGCAGTTTCTGTTATAAAGGTATTTCCATAAGTGTTTTAGAGTTGGTTTAGTCCTCATGATGATTAGGATTATCAAAATAATACTACGATCATTTTTGACAGTCAACTATTCGTGATTGTGTCGATTATTATTATTACGATTATCATCATTATTATTCCAATTATTATGATTAATAATAGCATTATTATTATCATTATTCCAATTATCATTATTATTATTAATAGCATTATTATTATTCCCATTATTATTGTTCCGATTATTACTCTTCAGATTATTATTGTTCCAATTATTATTAATGTTCCAATTATTATTGTTCAAATTAACTCGATTATAGTGACACCGAAGCTTTTGGTAACTAATGATACCATTTTCCTGGACATGCAAAGGTGTTTTATGTCAATATTACAAATGTTTAACACTTTTAGAAGCTCCAGTTCGGGTTTAGATGTGGCGCACGTGGCGCTCGTGTCGCTCGTGGCACTCACCGCCGTGTCGTCCTCCTTGTACATTTTCACCGTCTTGTCGGCCTCGGCCGTGATCAGCCGGCTCTCAGAATGGTCGAACATGCAGGCGAAGATGCCCGACTCGCTGTCCAGAGAGCCGGGCTGGACCGCGGCGTGGATCCTCTGGAAGTTGTAGCCCGTCCTCCAGTCCCACATGTGGATGGTGCCGTTGTCCGCTGTACACAATCACCACGGAAACGATTAGTCGAAAAACAAAACAAGAGTAGCACAGAAAATGTATGTGCCATCTCAGTTCTGCCAGGGCCGGTGATCAGTAAAGATCAGTGGTGGACCAGCCCCCTTTGGACTGGCAAAATATATAGACTACTGTGTTTAATATATGGCCGTGGCTGCAGAGCGGTTAAATGGCCACGCAGTTTCAGGAACCGCGGGACTTCTTATAGCGTCATGGCTAACCCGAACCCTAACCTTAACCCTAACCCTAACCTTAACCCTAACCTTAACCCGGCGCGGTCTAAAACGGCGCTAAAACGCGGCCAAATAGCGGCGCAGTTTCAGGAGCCGCGGCCCGCGGCCAGCACAAAAATAACATGACAGTAGATTCATCATTTTGGCATTGACGTCAGATCAGGTTCTTAAGATTGTTGAGTGTTTCAAAAGTCCATAGGGTGCGGCCCGGTGGTGGAGTGATTTACTGCATGTCCCTCCCTTCTCTCATCCCCATTTCACGCTCTGATGTACTGTCTTATAAAGCCTACGGGCCACAACATCCTCAAAACAATGTACAATGATAAACAAATACATAAATAAATAGTAAATTGAAATAGTATTTGTGTGGGTGTAGTACCTCCGGACACGAGCACGCCGTCAGAGTTGACAGCCAGCGTGTTGATGATGGCGTTGTGGCCCGACAGGTTCTGGATGAAGTTTCCGTCGGGGAAAACCCACTGTTTGATGTTGTCGGCGGAGCCAGAGGCGAAGGTATATCTGAAAGAAACACGTCTTTAAATCAGCAGCATGTTCACGAACGTACTTCCATGTGTGTAACTACCGTGTATTTGTACTTCCATGTCTGTAACTATAGTATATTTGTACTTCCATGTGTGTAACTACAGTATATTTGTACTTCCATGTGTGTAACTACCGTGTATTTGTACTTCCATGTGTGTAACTACCGTGTATTTGTACTTCCATGTGTGTAATTACCGTGTATTTGTACTTCCATGTGTGTAACTACCGTGTATTTGTACTTCCATGTGTGTAATTACCGTGTATTTGTACTTCCATGTGTGTAACTACCGTGTATTTGTACTTCCATGTCTGTAACTACAGTATATTTGTACTTCCATGTGTGTAACTACAGTATATTTGTACTTCCATGTGTGTAACTACCGTGTATTTGTACTTCCATGTGTGTAACTACCGTGTATTTGTACTTCCATGTGTGTAATTACCGTGTATTTGTACTTCCATGTGTGTAACTACCGTGTATTTGTACTTCCATGTGTGTAATTACCGTGTATTTGTACTTCCATGTGTGTAACTACCGTGTATTTGTACTTCCATGTGTGTAACTACAGTATATTTGTACTTCCATGTGTGTAACTACAGTATATTTGTACTTCCATGTGTGTAACTACAGTATATTTGTACTTCCATGTGTGTAACTACCGTGTATTTGTACTTCCATGTGTGTAACTACCGTGTATTTGTACTTCCATGTGTGTAATTACCGTGTATTTGTACTTCCATGTGTTTAACTACCGTGTATTTGTACTTCCATGTGTGTAATTACCGTGTATTTGTACTTCCATGTGTGTAACTACCGTGTATTTGTACTTCCATGTTGTATTTGTACTTACTGTCTGGGGTGCATGACCAGTGTCCTCACAGACTTCTTGTGGTTGGTGAGAGTGGCTCGTGTTTTCCCGGCGATCAGGTCCCACAGTCGGATGGTGGAGTCGTGACTTCCTGTAACATGTACATGGGATTATTAAAGTACTATTACGGGAGACGTACAGGCGACAGCAAAGTCAAACTGTGGGACTTTGAACGACATCTTAGCTCAATTTATTCTAATTCAACATGCATCAAACTAAAGCTGCACCAATAATCGACTATAAAACGTATTTTGATAGGCGCGCCGATCAATCAGCCTCTGAGCATGATTGATCTGCAAAATGAGCCAATCAGACGCACCGATCACACATTACATCATCATCACATTTGTCTTTAGATGATCGAAGTTTTTGCAGTCGCTCCTGATGAAACCCTCTGTTAAAACGCGCTCTGATGTCCGCTTACGTGCTCGTCTTTTAAGTTACATTTGGAGCTCTCCCGTTTCCCCTGGGACTAACTGAGCTTTGGCACCATCTACTGGCGGCAGAAGGAATGACTAAAACGTGGACATTGCACACAGAAATACCAAGAGTTACGCAGTTGTCACAGAACAAGCCTGGCAATGATTTATGGACATAAAAAACAGACGAGATTCTTGAGGAGATTCAGAATTGAGTCTTTTTGACGCTCGGAGGGGAGAGGAATTTCTAACCAGGATTCATCAAACTAAAGTGAATGAAGCTAAATGCTACTCCGGGTATGTTTTTGATGACGGAACAGTGTTAGAACATGGTTAAAAGCTCAGAAAAGTATAGTATTTTCTATAATGCGTGTCCTTTAAGAAAAAAGAATTTGTATTTTATATGTTTAGATACTATGAAAACTGCAGTAAGAGTATGGAGTGGTCCTGACCCGTGATGACCTGGGGCTCCGCAGCCTGACACCGGACCGTGGCCACTGTGTTGGTGTGTCCGGTCAGAGTGTGGACGTTTGCTTTGGTCCGGATGTCCCACACCTGAAATGACACGCGGCATCATCGTTCAGACGTACAGTATATGTATCTGCGAAGTGACTGCGAGTACATGAGTCACGGCACAACGACGAGAGCTGAAAACACGACACACGCGGTACAGAAACACACTCACCCTGGCTGAAGCGTCTCTGCTGCAGGTCACCAGCACGTCGATGGTCGGGTGCAGGTCTATGTCGTACACGGCGCTCAGATGGCCGTGGTAATGTCGGATCACCTGGAACGCAAAGTCATCAAGTCAAGAGAGGCTAATGAGCAGTTATATGTGGTCACAATCACACAGTATGGAGTGCACTTTATTCCTACACATTTGATAAACCCTAACCCTAAATTAATAATGTAATCACAGATAAAACCGTAGGTACGATATTTGTTGTGATGTGTGAAGGTTTTATAGAAGGGCCCATCATAGAGCTACACCGGAGCTACCGTCCCTCCGCGCCTCACCAGAGCTACCGTCCCTCCGCGCTTCACCAGAGCTACCGTCCCTCCGCGCTTCACCAGAGCTACCGTCCCTCCGCGCCTCACCAGAGCTACCGTCCCTCCGCGCCTCACCAGAGCTACCGTCCCTCCGCGCTTCAGAGAGCTACCGTCCCTCTGCGCTTCCTTCCCCAGAGCTACCGTCCCTCCGCGCTTCCTTCACCAGAGCTACCGTCCCTCTGCGTTTCACCAGAGCTACCGTCCCTCTGCGCTTCACCAGAGCTACCGTCCCTCTGCGCTTCACCAGAGCTACCGTCCCTCTGCGCTTCACCAGAGCTACCGTCCCTCTGCGCTTCATCAGAGCTACCGTCCCTCTGCGCTTCAGAGCTACCGTCCCTCTGCGATTCGGCAGATTAATTAAAAAAGTAATTAGTTTGTCGGTCCTGTTCTGTGTTTTGTAGCTTAAAAACAATAATAAAATAAGTCAAATGTAGCAGTGTGGAATATTCTGAACATTGGTAAACATGAAAACACAGCATTATTGAACTCTTAAGTAGACGTGGTGATAATGGTGGCGAGTTACGTGCCGCACCTTGTTGTACTCCAGGTCCCAGCACTTGACCTGCTTGTCCTCTCCGCACGAGAAGAGGTACGGGCTGCGGGTGCTCACGGCCACGCCCCGGACGGTGCTGATGTGCCCGGTGAGCGACAGCTTCAGTTGACCGCTCGCCAGGTCCCAGATCTTTATGGTCCTGTCGGCGGAGCCCGTCACGAACCACTGATTTCCAGGCTCCACGGCCAGAGAGCGCACCCAGCCCAGATGCCCGCTGATCACCTGGCACAAGAACACAGGGCATCGTAACCACGCACGCTCCGAGCACGGGGATCACATCTACAGGCCGGGTTCATCTCATCCAAGTGTAAATTTCCCATGATCCCGAGCCTTCTGCGACTTTGTGCATTGACTATATCGACTATTGACGACCGGCGCGCTCACCCTGAACAGTTTCCACGGCGGATGCCACTGAGGTTTGGGCATGGTCGGAGCTCTTCTCGTCATAGAGTTCCTCGTCCCGCCGCCCTCTAGAAGAGCCTGTGGAAACATGATGCATTGTGGGTAAGTGTGTAAACCATTTGAAACGTATGACAGTGAAGCACGACTGACCACGGTGCCGGCGTGGGACCGCTCCCCTCCGTAGTGCCGATGGATCTCTGCCACGCTGGCGGCCGTGCGACTCGCCTCTTGCCTTTGAACAGAGAAAGTGATCAAATACTCGGACTGAACATGCGTGCGTCGGCCCAGAGTGTGACGGCCCTGCTTGTGAGTGGGAAGTAACTCGTATTTCTTTGATCAAACATGTACCTGGCTTGTGACGGGGGAAGGGCCAGGGCCACAGTCTGAACTCCGGCCTCACTGGGGTTTCTGTGCAGCTTGGTCTCAGCGCTCAGGGCCACGCCTGTTTCACACAGCGACACAGAACGTTACAAAACGTCACAAAAACATTGCTCTCTGGTGCTGCGGTCAGTGTGGACCAATGCACTCCCGGCTTTAAAGTGATCCAAGGTGTGCAAATATTCAAACTGCGCGAAGAACAGCAGTGTTCTATGAAACAAAGTACATTCTGACTCTTTGTTTTGCTGCTTGGAAGACAAATTTCACCAAAACAAGCCAATCAAAAAAGAAGAAAAACAAAAAAAGGCATCCTATGTGACTTTGAGGGGGGAAAGTCACCTGCATAATTCCATGGAAATCGAGAATTAAAACTTCAGAACATTCTCCATGCAGAGATTTGTTTTATTCCATACTGTGGAATATTATAGCCAAAAGGTACAACATCTCCATGGAAACGAGCAGGAGGCTCCTCCAGGACAAGCTGCCAACCCTCGGAGAGTAACCACAAAGGTTTTATACATTTTAAGTGCAATAAAACATGCTTTAGCTTAAGTCCATTTGGCTAAAAAGTTACATACTGTGCCTTTAATAAACTTACAACATCGAAAATTTGATTTAAAAGAGTTTTCATAGTAATTAACAATTTAAACTAAACATGTTATGGTTCGAATGCAAAAGAATCCTCCAAATGTTGCATAAAACCGGAGGCTGAAACTCTAGAACAATGTGCGATCGTGTACGTCTCGTTTACCGTTCATACTTAACGTTTTTACGAAATGGGCTCGTTAAACACTGACCAATGGAGTCACTCGATAAAAACAAACACTTGCCCGGTCCGGAGGGGTACGCGTGTGTCCCGGTGATCAGGTACTCCGCCTCTTCGCCTGCAACACAGAGGTTCAACGTAAAGACGCGCACCGGACGGCGATCGCTTGGCTACGCTCCCGCCGCCGTGCGTTTGACTTCCTGGTACCTGTCTGGGCGTATCCCTGAGCGGTGGGCACGCCCGGATGCGCCCGCTCCTTGTTCTCCTTCAGGACGGGCATGTGCAGCACCGGGCCGTACTCCGTCTTCAGCTTCACGCCCATCTTGAGTCTGCGACTGGAAGACGGGAAAGTAAAAGGACAGTTAGTTTCACGAATGTTGGCGTTTCCAAAGTGACAATCACATGTTTTGATGATGAGCTCAACAAATGAACAGAAAAAGTACATATTGTAGTTATTTAGCATCTACAATGAGTCAGGGGCCGAGAGGGACATACAGAGGGGGACATACAGAGGGGGACATACAGATGGGGACAGACAGAGGGGGACAGACAGAGGGGGACAGACAGAGGGGGACAGACAGAGGGGGACAGACAGAGGGGGACAGACAGAGGGTGACAGACAGAGGGGGACAGACAGAGGGGGACAGACAGAGGGGGACAGACAGAGGGGGACATGGAGAGAGCGAGAGATGACTGAGAGGGACAGAGGGGGACAGGGAGGGACAAAGGGGGACATAGAGGGAGCCAGAGGGACAGGGAGGGACAGAGGGGGACATAGAGGGAGCCAGAGGGACAGGGAGGGACTGAGCACGACTGAAAATGATAAAACATGTGTAAAAGTGGTGTAGTGTCCAGGGCTCAGTAATAGACCGGGTTAAATAAAGTCTTACCCTTCGTCATCTGAGGCCACGGACTTGGCCTGGTCAGACACAAACATGTCGTGTGTTCTCTTCAGAGACCTGAACACGAGCGTGTGGACTGAGTGTTTCTGTACGTCCTGTGGGACAAGAGCATCAGCAGGTCACGATCAATATAGTGGCATAATATCAAACCATAACACACTTAATTATTAACTGACCTCACTGCTGACTATTTTCAGATGTTAAAACAACAACATTCTGAATTTCCATGGTATAAATGAAAGTTACGTTTAACTTCTCTATTACAAACACAACAGTATAGACTTTCAAAGCTTCACAAAAGGTAAAATTGTACATATGTAAAATATCTATAGATAAAATGAAAAAATTCTGCAAAACATTTCTATTTATTTGTCCAGTAAATGAATGAAATCAAATCGTGCTCCACTTCAGCTTCCATCTTTGAATGTATAATAAAATGCTTTAGTTAACACACCTTTAAAGGCTTTATAAAACACAACATTTAAGCCTATAAACTCTAACTTGCACAGTGAATAACAGAGTTTGGAGCTTTGTCGTTCACGAAACGTTTGTATGAATCGGTCCCGAGCTGCACGCGCTTCGTCTGCGCGGGAGCTCAATAATGTAGAGTTAGGGAAAAGAAATGTGAAACAAACTGTCCTCACCTCGCTCATTTTGCCGCTAAAGAGTCCGATATAGATTTAAAGATGATTTAAACCCAGGTCTTTCTAAAAATGCTAAACCTTCTCAAAGACGGACACGATCATCGCCACAACATGCATGAACCGGAAGCTAAAGGTGCAAAAGAAACGACCCGGAAGTAAAGACAGAGCGGCGAGTTTTTTTAAATTTTGATTTAAATGTTATTCGTTTTAATTACATAATTATCACAACAGGGGTTACGAATACGAATATAATAACGGATAAAGAAAAACAATATGAAATTAAATGAAATTAAGATGAACAAAAAATTAATAAAAATGATTTGTTTTCAGTGATAAGTTGATGAGACCTTGTGATATACTCCCTGGCAGCATAGCGTTGTCATTACTTTCTTAAAAAAACAAAACACTGTGTAAAAAAGGAGCCAAAAGTTCAGTATGTTCATTGTAAAATTATGATGTGAACCGTCAGTTCCTGGTAACTTATTATTTTAGAGTTGAGAGATGGTTTCCAGCATCTCCTGCTGTTCAAAAGGAGAATCACAGCCGGATTTGACTTATTCAGTAATGACATTTATAGATTGAATATGATCAAAGAAAGTGAGCATACTCTTTAGAAGAACTTCTAACAGAAATTGGAGATGTTTCTCTTATCGTCAGTATCAGTTCCATTCAGTTGATGCATAGAATTATGTTTGGCTTGGAATTTTTTCAATCTAAAGAAATAAGCTAACATAATATGTTCTCTGACTAGGCTCAAACTGGGGTCAAACTGGGCTCCAACTGGACTCAAACTGGACTCCAACTGGGCTCAAACTGGGTTCGAACTGGGCTCAAACTGGGTTCGAACTGGGCTCAAACTGGGCTCCAACTGGACTCAAACTGGACTCCAACTGGGCTCAAACTGGGTTCGAACTGGGCTCAAACTGGGTTCGAACTGGGCTCAAACTGGGCTCCAACTGGACTCAAACTGGACTCCAACTGGGCTCCAACTGGGCTCAAACTGGGTTCAAACTGGGTTCGAACTGGGCTCAAACTGGGCTCAAACTGAGCTCAAACTGGGCTCCAACTGGACTCAAACTGGGCTCCAACTGGACTCAAACTGGACTCAAACTGGGCTCCAACTGGACTCAAACTGGACTCAAACTGGACTCAAACTGGGCTCAGACTGGGCTTAAAAGTGTTTTCTCTTGTTTACATAGCAGAGCAGACAAAAGATCACGGTGCTATGAAGCTAGCTTAAATCTGCCGTGAGTTGGGACTAATGGCCAGTTCATTGGTCGTGCAGCAAACTCGTTGTTCTTATAGCGCACAATGTAAAAACAAACTGCGTGTGTTCGGCCCCTACAGCTTTCACAAAGGTCTGATTTTGTGGAGATATTTGCCTATTTTCAGATCAAGAACTTTTACTCCTTTCAAAATCCTTCACTTTTCTTGAAAAAATATTAATTTAGCTTTGGCTTTGGAAGTACCAACTCTCGCTTTGATTGGTCAGAGCGGTCACACGGTAGAAGAGCGCTCGTGTGGTAGAAGACCAGTACTGCGTGTGTTCAGTTTCCGAAGAGCCGACGGATGTCCATTTTGGCCAATGGCTGTATGTAGGCGTATTTATGTAAAAAAATAATACAAATGAAACCAGTACATTTCCCACCCTGTTTTATTTCCTGTTTGGCATTTTACAACATATTGCTGTAGTTTAAGTACAAAGGACAGACATTTATTCACTCGTTTTTAGTTACTCTTGACAACCTTTAGTATCGGGGCTACAGTGACACAACAAGCACAGATAAGGAAGCACATTCTGGATACATTTTATCATCTCGTACTGGCGTTGCGATCAGACCCCGAGTCCTCCGAACTCCTTCATGCCGCCCTGCTGCCCTCCTCCGGCCGTGAGGCGAGTCAGGGGGATCAGCTTCATGGTGGTCTCCTTCAGCGAGTACCAGCGGGTGTGCCAGGTCGCCCAGATGATGCCGTTATCGAAGCCGTACTCGCCGGCATCCTTCGCCGTGTACTTACCACCTGTAAAAGAAGACACAAGGCCAAGTTGAGTTGAGTTTACCCTTCCACTACCAGTTAAAACGGTACATTATCTTTGTTCGGTGCTTCATTTTCGTCTCTTCATGAGTCTCGACAGCAAATTAGTTCATCTTTTTAGCGATTCAGAGTTTCTGGATTCTCATACTGTGATAACGTTTCGACCAAAGTTCCTTAGTCTGCAGCTGGACAACTAATAATAGCAACCGGGCTACAACAAAAACTGTGAGTGGACTGGACAATGGTTATTATATGTCTTAAACAGGGCTGTGCTGTGGCTCTGACGCCGAACTTGAGGGAGCAGAGATTCGCTGTGAGTTGGGCATCAGATCTTTAGCTTTTAAAATGGAGGAAGGCGGGGCTGACTCGCCTGGCCAGCTTTTCCAGATTTTGTGGTCAAGGGTCAACTTGAGGTAGAAGCTGAGGTCTCGGGCTTCGGAGATGACTTGGGAACTATGAATTTGCCCGCTACAAATGGGTGATTCAAATTTGTTGTGAGCGACTAGCAAACAACAAGGACTTATTTAGCCGGTAATGATGATGAGTCAAGTGTAGACCGACAATAAAGGAGACTACATAGGAACCCAGTGCTGTCAACTGATTTTGTTGCTAATTGTTGTGTGTTGCAATAAATAAACCGTATTTTCCGGATTATAATTTGCACCTTTTTTCATGGTTTTAGCCAAGGTGCAATTTATACTTATATTTATACCTATATACTTATACTCCGGAGCGACTTATATGTGGTATTAATTGTTATTTTCACACTTGCAACCGCATTTCATACTCCAGTGCAACTTATATATGTTTTTTTTCTTCTCTCGGTGCAGTTTATAGTCCAGAAAATACGGTAACACCTCTTTGACTCTGAGACTTGACCACTGTGTACTTGAGTATATCCTGTACTCGTACCTTGGTAGTATTTTCCGTTGAGGTGGCCGGCGTGGCAGCGGTTCATCCACCAGCCGGAGCTGTCCTGCTGGGCACAGTTCCCGTCGTACTTGTCGTTGTCCTTGTCCGGCGTGCTGAACTGCTGACCGTTGTGCATGGTGTAGAACTTGTCGCTGGGGTCGTCTCCGAAGTCGACACCCCCGAAAGCGTCGCCGGCGTCTCCGCCCATGTAGTAGCCGTAGGTCAGACGGAACATGTCCACCTCTGGGCTCAGGGCGAACATGTTGTAATCGGCGTGTCTGCGTGGGACGAAAGGACAGGGAATTGAACAATAGGACAAGGAATGTTGTGGTGATTTTGGGCATTAAAAATACAAACTCTGAGCTGTCGTTGTTAAATTAATTGGTTTGGAGTCTGGTTTTTCCCTCCGTCTTTATTGTAAATTGACTGCGCAAGAAAATTTGGTCAGTTTTTGCTTAAATGTTTTTCTTGTAAATATATAATGTCTATTTTTTCTTTTATAATTTTTGTTGATATTATTTATCGTTTGATTGGGTTCAAGACTCTGTTGACGTTAAAGGTTGCTACTCATAACATTTGGGTTGATTTGTATTGAATTAGCTCTTTACTTATGTTAGAAAACTCTCTGGTTGAACACAACACAAAAACACGAAAACTACACAACAGATTGTTCAAAGGAGGGACTTTCATTCCTAATGAAGGGCCCCCAAACATCCCTCTGTTCTTGGTCCCACTCCTCACAAAGAGTTCAATTCACGACCCCCCGAGACCACCACGCTCCTATGCTGCCTTTGCTGCAATGTAAATGTCAACGTTTATTTATAAAGCACATTTACGACTTTAAATCCCCAAGTGCTGTACAGACAATTTCAATAATACAGTAAAATCAATTAAAAGTATAGATTCAATCAATTAAAAAACAGATGCATAGTAGTGAGTCGGCTCAGTTTGTGTTAAAAAGCTTGAAAGTAAAAGTCTCAGCAGATCTAACATGCAGAGGCTGTTCCAGAGAAGCCAGGGCCCCGCCACAGAGAAAGCTCGGGCCCCTCTGCTTATTAGCTTTGACCTGGGCACATGCAGAAGGAGGACCACACGGGACGAGCAGGAACATGGTGGGACAATAACTTCAGCAAATAACAGGGAGCAAGACCATTTAGCCAATAACCTCAGCTGAAAACAAGGCTGGTTTTGACCACTGCACTGACTTGTTCGTCCAGCTTAAGAGGTGAATCCATCAGCAAACCAAGATTTCTCACAAATGGGAGGTTGAAAGAAGCCAGAGGACCAAGAACACTATCCACCCCTCCTAATAGATCTGAATCACCAAGTTCCGTTTTTTTCTCATTTAAGTGTAGAAGATTTAGGCTCATCCGGTCTTTAATGTCTCTGAATGTCAAATGATGAGGTATTTGACTGCAGGGGACATAGATCTGCACGTCATCAGCAAAGCAATAGAACGAGATCTTGTCATTTTTTAAAGAGTGATCCTAATGAATGAATGATGACGACAGTTGGACCTAAGATGAAACCTTGAGGCACGCCGCAGTTCAATGGGCCCGTTTTAGACCGATGTGAGGTCTAAAACAAGGTTTGTTCTGACAAATACGATCTGAACCAGTTAAGTGCCTTTAACGTCAACAGACAGTTCTAAACGAGACGACAGGTGGTCAACTGTGTCTAAGGCTGAGGACATGCGTAAATGTCATTACGTTATAGTTTGTAAGAACAGTAGTATCGAAAATTGTGCTTTTTAATGGGTCTGGACAACAGTATGTTTGAAAACAGAGGGATCACATCCAGAGGAAAGTGATGCATTCATCAAAGTCAAAACAATTGGACTAACTGCATCAAAGACTTAACTATCTGTGCCAGTTCACTGAGGGCTATAGGATCAAACTGTTCCAATCCCTTACATTGTTCCGACAAAAACAAAAAACTGTAGAGAGACGTGCAACTTGTCCTTTTACCATTTTATGCTAGCCTCGTTAGCTTGTGAGACGGTGTGTTTTCCACTGAGCTTTGATCGTTTAGCTCCCGTAGCGTTACTTGTCTTGTGTTTTCCATGTTTACTCAACTCTCTCTTTCTTGGGATTCTATGGGTGAAGGCCAATTTCGGCAGTAGCAGAACAAGTGTCTGTTTCTAGTCCAAAGACTTAAACGAAAGTCCTACAAATAGGTTTTCAAAATGCGAACAGTGGACTCCAGCTGCTCCTCAGACGAATTAATATGTTTTAAGCTTCAGACCAGGCTAAATATAGTTAATTAGGTTATTTTGGTATGCTGCAAAGTCATGGAACTTTGTTAAAATATCAGAGAGAATGCGGTGAAGGTAATTCACTTTCAAAACAAAGAGCGGCACTTCTGCACACACAGAATCTCTGGATCTCTGGAGAGGTAGTGTAGCGTAGCATGTTGCATCAGAGTTCACAGTTGCTGCCTTTACTAAAGCCGGTCTTACGAGTTAATGATCGTACTTTTTGTTGCCCTCCCAATCCACCATCTCTATCCGCAGCACCGTGGGGATGGTCAAACCGACGGTCAGCCAGTGCATCTTCTCGTTCCCCAGCCAGAACTCTGTGGAGTCGTCCGGCGAGAGGTACCCGAAACCGTTCTTGTACTGGATCCAGTTCTTGTTGAAATCCAAGCTGCCGTCTCTTCTCTGTGAACACACGCAGCAAACAAACGCATGCATCTTTTAAAACACGTTATGTCTTCACTTTCCCTTTTTAAACCACCGCTAAACTTCTAAACTTTGGTATTTTACAACTCAACAGTTTGCACACTTACGTACACGACATAATTAGCATAAATGGCGTGCAATGCTAAAGCTATGGCTCATTCACTGTCAAGCAAGTCCGGTAATGTTAGAATTGTGGAACCAGTTCACTGTATATTTGTTATGCTAGCTGTTAGCATTAGCCGTTCATTAATTAATGGAGGCTCTAGCTGGTTGATGCTAAAACTACAGCCGCTAGCTACATGTTCGCGGCTATTTTAGTGTAGGAAATGAAACTGAAACTCTGGTGTGCGAAAATAAGAACAAAAAAACAGCAAGAGGCACTTCCTGGTTTTACCACCTGATGATGTCACAAGCTGGAACAGAGTGTTATGAGAGTTGGAGATTTGGTAATGCAACAAACACAGCTCCAAGTATGTCTTTGGTGCGGTAGCAACACAACGTTGCATCATAATACAAGACCTTTCATTGTTGTTCACACAGGCGGTCGAAACTGATCGTTCGCGACAACCTCAGCCTAAAGTTACACTACTTTTGGAATTCAAACGTCACAGTAAAATAAAAAATTCAACGATTATTTGCTTACCCTTTGTATTACGGTGAAGCCTCGTCTGAATTCGTCAATTTCGCAGTAGACCAAGAACTGTTCTGGTGCTGCGGCAGGTTTGATGAAGTACAGGCCGCTGGTGGTGGCTCCTTTGTTGGCAACATCTTGACAATCTAACCACAAAAAGTCAGCAAAAAACAGTTCACACGAAGCTGTTGAAAAATAGGACTCCATACAAGATTTGCAAACTAAGTTAAACTCTCATTAACATTTCAGAGAACATTTAAAAATGACTAATGATGTGATTAGAAGAATGTAATGAATGTTGTCCAGAGGTGGGGTTAGCGGAGGACATTCATTAACTGCAGCCTTTGCGATCTGTGATTGGCAGATACCGATTGGTATTTCAATTTAATAATCAGCCCGATCTAAAGGGCTTTATATGAGACCTTTTTGACTCCGCACAGACCGAGCCCAAAGAAAAGGCTCTGTTCAGGTCAGTTTGAGGGAGGATTTTATGCTAAAGATTTAAAGCTGTGGTTCTCAAACATTTCACACCTGATACTGTATTATATCAGGTTTTCTGAGCACCGTGAGATCTGAACCTGGAGTATATCAAGAACACATTAGGTCTTAACATGTTCGTAAATGCGACTTAATCCAAAGGCAAAAAAACAACAACCCGTAAATGGATTTGCCTCTAAATAAAATACCACCACAGTTTGAGAAACACTGATTAAAATGATATTTAGGCCCGAGCCCCAGCAGGGCGGAGGGCCTATTGCTCCCGCAACGCTGCCGAACTTGCTTGCCCCTGGCAAGTACAGTGAACTAGCCCATGCCGAAGGCATGGATCATGCATACTTACTCCTGCTATGACAGAAATAGTCAACAATTTGTCAATGGGCGTAGCCCATTGACAAATTGTTGACAACAGCAGCGCAAAGCGCTGCATTCCTCCAAAAACCCTCCTGGCATCGTCCTGTACGCGAGAATCCATGCCGCAGGCATGGGCCATGCTTGTATCTGCTCAAATCAATGGAAGTCTATGGGGAGTGGGCGGGGCATCCCGACGGAATGGGGAGTGACGAGCGCGTAAGCGCTCGTAATGATGATTCCACCCCATGGCGGCATGGGGAAGGCTTAGAGCTTTCAAACGATGTATAATTTGTTGTTATAGTGGAAACGGCTATATTGTTTTTGCTAAAAATATTATTATTAGGCCCGAGCGCCACAAGCTGGCGAGAGGCCTATTAATCTCGTAAGGCCGTGCGAAGCACGGCTGCGAAAGTGCGCACGTAGTGCGCACGAAATCGAGCGCGAAGCGCTCGCCCACTTCCAAACACTCACTAACGCACTCCTTCACTCATGCACGCCCCGTGCATACTAATTAGTAGTAGGAAAATGGAACATTACCGTTGTAAACGGGCGAAGCCCGTGCAAAAGTGCGCACTAAACGAGCACTTTACATTGAGATGACGACCGCTTCGCGGTCCCCATATAAAGCACTCATTTGCGCTAAGTAGCTCACGAATACGTTCCCCATCTCTTGCATGTTCCGTGCATATAAGCATGTAATGCAAAAATTGAACATTATTACTGTATAGAGGGCCAAAAACACAAAGTGGGCGGAGCCCACTCAAAATTAACGAAAGTACCCGTCAGTGACCAGGGACCCACACCATGAGGTAGGAAAGCGCGAGCGTTGCAACTGTTTTACTAAACATGCGGGCGCAGCCCGCATGTTTGGTGCCCCGTCGCCCCTGGCAAGTACAGTGAACTAGCCCATGCCGAAGGCATGGATCATGCATACTTACTCCTGCTATGACAGAAATAGTCAACAATTAGTGAATGGGCGTAGCCCATTCACTAATTGTTGACAACAGCAGCGCGAAGCGCTGCATTCCTTCAAAAACCCTCCTGGCATCGTCCTGTACGCGAGAATCCATGCCGCAGGCATGGGCCATGCTTGTATCTGCTCAAATCAATGGAAGTCTATGGGGAGTGGGCGGGGCATCCCGACGGAATAGGGAGTGACGAGCGCGTAAGCGCTCGTAATGATGATTCCACCCCATGGCGGCATCGGGAAGGCTTAGAGCTTTCAAACGATGTATAATTTGTTGTTATAGTGAAAACGGCTATATTGTTTTTGCTAAAAATATTATTATTATTATTATTATTTTTCTTGTTCTTCTTCAGCGCTTTGATCTCTAATTTGACCCCCTGAACATGCTCAAAAACTCACCAAACTTTGCCCAAAATTCAGAATCGGCGAAAAATTTGATTTTTTCTGGGCCATTTTTTTTTTCGTTAAAAAATGGCGCGACAGCGCCACCGACAAAAGTCAAAATACATTGCGCCTATGGGAGACGCCCCGAGGTCAACTTTGGCGTAAAGCTACGAAATTCGGGACACGCATTCCTCTCGTGAGGACGAACAAAAAAAATCATTGTGGCCACGCCCCCAGACTTACCCTATGGCCGCCATCTTCCTTTGAAAATGAAAATACGCTGTGTTAGTCATTTTGTTCACGTCAAACTTTGACGAACTCCTCCTAGGGCGTTTTGCCCACCGACTTCAAAATCGGCGTACGTCCTCTGGACAAGTGGGGCATCTAAAGTTATTCAATTTTTTGAGATACCTTTAACGGTCTGTGTGCGGCGCAGCCGCAAAGTTGGACAACTTATTTTGGAATATTGCAGATCTAAAAATTGCTCCCATTTGATCAAAACCAGTCCGATTAGGACCAAATTTGAATCAGTTGTTAAACTTTCTAGTTTGGACCAGTTTAGGCTGACAAAATTGAAATGGCCGCGATAGCGCCCCCTACAGAGTGACCTTTAAATTAACATTGAAGGTCAAAAATTAGTTTTACCAAAATTGTCTAAACTTTACCCAAAATTCTATTTTGCCGTCCCGATCACAAAAGCCAATCACAAAAATGCCTAAATTTTTACGGCGTAGTCGTAGCGATGACAGAAACCTCCCATGTTATCCCTATGGGAAAACCGGAAAATCTCTCAAATTACCACATTTTTATGTTTTACACTTCAACGAACTCCTCCTAGTGCGTTTTGCCCACCAACCTCAAAATCGGTGTACGTCCTCTAGACAAGTGGTGCATCTAAAGTTATCCAAATTTTAAGGATAACTTTTACGGTCTCTGTGCGACGGAGCCGCAAACGTTTCCCAGAATTCTGACTATTTGGCCTTCAGAGTGGCCTATAAACAATAGAGTTTTTCCAAATGACATGACATTTTGCACTAAATTCTAATTTGCCATCCTGATCATACAAGTATGAGAGCCAAAGTCATATTTTGTACGGCGTAACCGTAGCGTTGACAGAAACATCCCATGTTATCCTTATGGGAAAATCGTAGAATCGCTCAAATCACCACATTTTTACACTTCACACTTTAACAAACTCCTCCTAGGGCGATTGTCCGATCAAGCTCATATTTGGGGAAAATCATCTACACAAGCGGGGCATCAAAACTTATCCATATTTTGATTCTAAGTGCTACGGTCTCTGTGTGGCGGACCCGCAAATATATGTCAGAAATGGGAAAACAGCGAAATCTCCAAAATGACCACATTTTCACGCTTCACACTTTCACCAACTCCTCCTAGGCCGATTGCCCGATCAAGCTCATATTTGGGGAAATCATCTACACAAATGGGGCATCAAAAGTTATCCATATTTTGATTTTAAGTGCTACGGTCTCTGTGCCGTGGAGCTGCAAATATACTGTCACAAATGGGAAAAACGCCAAATCCTTGAAATGTTCACATTTATGCTTCACACTTTAATGAACTCCTCTGTGGGCAATAGCTCGATCAAGCTCATATTTGGGAAAAATAATCTACACAAGCGGAGCATCAAAAGTTATCCATATTTTTATTCCAAGTGTCACGGTCTCTGTGCGCTGGAGCTGCACATTTGACCGACATTTGTGTTCATTTGCACTGGTTAAGCACAGCATTGTACATGTCCAATGTGTCGCTGTCTTAGTTCTTAGACAATTGCGTTAGCGCCATCTCTGTAAAATGCAGAGAGCAGAGTCGGAAGGCCGGCGGCCCGCGAGGGCCGTTGGATGCCGCTTGCGGCTTTAATTATTTTTATTAGGCCCGAGCCCCAGCAGGGCGGAGGGCCTATTGCTCCCGCAACGCTGCCGAAGGCAGCGTTGCAACTGTCTGACCAAACATGCGGGCGCAGCCCGCATGTTTGGTGCCCCGTCGCCCCTGGCAAGTACAGTGAACTAGCCCATGCCGAAGGCATGGATCATGCATACTTACTCCTGCTATGACAGAAATAGTCAACAATTTGTGAATGGGCGTAGCCCATTCACTAATTGTTGACAACAGCAGCGCGAAGCGCTGCATTCCTCCAAAAACCCTCCTGGCATCGTCCTGTACGCGAGAATCCATGCCGCAGGCATGGGCCATGCTTGTATCTGCTCAAATCAATGGAAGTCTATGGGGAGTGGGCGGGGCATCCCGACGGAATGGGGAGTGACGAGCGCGTAAGCGCTCGTAATGATGATTCCACCCCATGGCGGCATGGGGAAGGCTTAGAGCTTTCAAACGATGTATAATTTGTTGTTATAGTGGAAACGGCTATATTGTTTTTGCTAAAAATATTATTAGGCCCGAGCGCCACAAGCTGGCGAGAGGCCTATTAATCTCGTAAGGCCGTGCGAAGCACGGCTGCGAAAGTGCGCACGTAGTGCGCACGAAATCGAGCGCGAAGCGCTCGCCCACTTCCAAACACTCACTAACGCACTCCTCCACTCATGCACGCCCCGTGCATACTAATTAGTTGTAGGAAAATGGAACATTACCGTTGTAAACGGGCGAAGCCCGTGCAAAAGTTCGCACTAAACGAGCACTTTACATTGGGATGACGACCGCGAAGCGGTCGTCATCCCCATATAAAGCACTCATTTGCGCTAAGTAGCTCACGAATACGTTCCCCATCTCTTGCATGTTCCGTGCATATAAGCATGTAATGCAAAAATTGAACATTATTACTGTATAGAGGGCCAAAAACACAAAGTGGGCGGAGCCCACTCAAAATTATCGAAAGTACCCGTCAGTGACCAGGGACCCACACCATGAGGTAGGAAAGCGCGAGCGCTTTCCGAAAATGTATAGTTTATGATATTTGAAAAATGGGAAACATTGTTTTCGCATCGGAATATTATTCTTTCTTTCTTTCTTTCTTTCTTTCTTCTTCTTCTCGGGACCAACCCCCCTATTTTTCACCCAGTGAACATTGACGAAAAGTCACAAAAATTTGCACACCTCTAAAAATCGTGCCTCTCTACATTCTGGCTATTTCCCTTTTCTAAAATAAAAAAAATTGGCGCGTCAGCGCCACCAAATGTACCAAAAATGCATTGAGAGATGGGAAATGACCCAAAAAAAATCTGATCGTAGAATCATGAAATTTGGCGCAGAGGTAGATGGTGACAAGAGAAGTAAAAAATATTATTACGGCAACGCCGTCCCCCGAACCAAATGTCGGCCATATTACTTCAAAAATGGCTAAACATGACTTCGGAGTTTTTCCAAACGTCGTACTTTTACGAACTCCTCCCAGGGCGTTGGCCCTAAAAAGCTGAAATTTGGTGAAAATGCTACTGAGGAGTGGGACATCAAAAGTTATCCAAATTACATTGATACCTCTCACGGTCTCTGTGCGGCGAAGCCGCAAACTGTAACTAAAATTTCAGAAATCTCCCATATTTAAAATTTCTGCCGTTTGCGCAGATAAAGTCCGAATTGCGTCAAATTAGAATCAGTTGTTAAACTCTTTGCCCTAAACCTACTTGAAGTGAAATAAATTCATTTGGCGCCACAGCGCCCCCTACAGATTTTATATGGAGGTTAAATGTTTAGTTTTGCGAAATTATATGAAATTTGACACACAACTCAATTTTAGCATCCCCATCAAAAAAGTCAATGAGACCCATGTCATAATTGTTATGGCGTTGCCGTAACGATGACCGAAACCTCCCATGTTATTCCAATGGGGCCAGAACATGTTTACACTTTAGACTTTCACAAACTCCTCCCAGGGCGTCAGCGCTATTAACCTGAAATTTGGTGAGACTCATCTTCAGGACCATCAAAAGTTATCCACATTTTCATTCAAAGAGTCACGGTGTCTGTGCGGCAAAGCCGCACATTTTGCCAAGAATTCAAAATAAAATTGCTTTTTGATGGTAAAACAAAGGGGAGAACATGTGACAGCGTCACAGATTCAGCAGTAGGCGTGATAAAAGGACAATTGGGGCGCGTTAGCGCCCCCTCCTCTTGCGGCGTGGCGGCGGTGTGGCGGCGGCGTGGCGAGGGCCGATCATTGCCGCTTGCGGCTATATTTATTTTTATTTTTCTTGTTCTTCTGCTTTTTGAGCTCTAATTTGACCCCCTGAACATGCTCAAAAACTCACCAAACTTTGCCCAAAATTCAGAATCGGCGAAAAATTTGATTTTTTCTGGGCCATTTTTTTTTTTGTTAAAAAATGGCGCGACAGCGCCACCGACAAAAGTCAAAATACATTGCGCCTATGGGAGACGCCCCGAGGTGAACTTTGTCGTAAAGCTACGAAATTCGGGACACGCATTCCTCTCGTGAGGACAAAAAAAAAATATTATTGTGGCCACGCCCCCAGACTTACCCTATGGCCGCCATCTTCCTTTGAAAATGAAAACAAGCTGAGTTAGCCATTTTGTTTACGTCAAACTTTGACGAACTCCTCCTAGGGCGTTTTGCCCACCGACTTCAAAATCGGCGTACGTCCTCTGGACAAGTGGGACATCTAAAGTTATCCAATTTTTTGAGATACCTTTTACGGTCTGTGTGCGGCGCAGCCGCAAAGTTGGACAACTTATTTTGGAATATTGCAGATCTAAAAATTGTTCCCATTTGATCAAAACCAGTCCGATTAGGACCAAATTTGAATCAGTTGTTAAACTTTCTAGTTTGGACCAGTTTAGGCTGACAAAATTGAAATGGGCGCGATAGCGCCCCCTACAGAGTGACCTTTAAATTAACATTGAAGGTCAAAAATTAGTTTTACCAAAATTGTCTAAACTTTACCCAAAATTCTACTTTGCCGTCCCAATCACAAAAGCCAATCACAAAAATGCCTAATTTTTTACGGCGTAGTCGTAGCGATGACAGAAACCTCCCATGTTATCCCTATGGGAAAACCACAAAATCTCTCAAATTACCACATTTTTATGTTTTACACTTTAACGAAGTCCTCCTAGTGCGTTTTGCCCACCAACCTCAAAATTGGTGTACGTCCTCTAGACAAGTGGGGCATCTAAAGTTATCCAAATTTTAAGGATAACTTTTACGGTCTCTGTGCGACGGAGCCGCAAACGTTTCCCAGAATTCTGACTATTTGGCCTTCAGAGTGGTCTATAAACAATAGAGTTTTTCCAAATGACATGATATTTTGAACAAAATTCTAATTTGCCATCCTGATCATAAAAGTATGAGAGCCAAAGTCATATTTTGTACGGCGTAACCGTAGCGTTGACAGAAACATCCCATGTTATCCTTATGGGAAAATCGTAGAATCGCTCAAATCACCACATTTTTACGCTTCACACTTTAATGAACTCCTCCTAGGGCGATTGTCCGATCAAGTTCATATTTGGAGAATATCATCTACACAAGCGGGGCATCAAAACTTATCCATATTTTGATTCTAAGTGCTACGGTCTCTGTGTGGCGGACCCGCAAATATATGTCAGAAATGGGAAAACAGCGAAATCTCTAAAATGACCACATTTTTACGCTTCACACTTTAACGAACTCCTCCTAGGGCGATTGCCCGATCAAGCTCATATTTGGGGAAAATCATCTACACAAACGGGGCATCAAAAGTTAGTCATATTTTGATTTTAAGTGGTACGGTCTCTGTGCCGTGGAGCTGCAAATATACTGTCACAAATGGGAAAAACGCCAAATCCTTGAAATGTTCACGTTTACGCTTCACACTTTAACAAACTCCTCCGTGGGCAATAGCTCGATCAAGCTTTACTTTGGGAAATATCATTTACACAAGCGCGGCATCAAAAGTTATCCATATTTTTATTCCAAGTGCTAAGGTCTCTGTGCGGCGGCGCAGCAAATTTGACTGACACTTGTGTTGATTTGCACTGGATTGGCCATGTCCAATGTGTCCCCGTCTGTCAAGTTCTTTTTTAATTCAACACACAATAAGGGCGCCATCTTTATCAAGTCGAAAGCGCAGAGTCGGAAGGCCGGCGGCCCGCGAGGGCCGTTGGATGCCGCTTGCGGCTTTAATTTTTATTATTTTTCTTGTTCTTCTGCTTTTTGAGCTCTAATTTGACCCCCTGAACATGCTCAAAAACTCACCAAACTTTACCCAAAATTCAAAATCGGCGAAAAATTTTGTTTTTTCTGGGCCATTTTTTTTTTCGTTAAAAAATGGCGCGACAGCGCCACCGACAAAAGTCAAAATACATTGCGCCTATGGGAGACGCCCCGAGGTCAAATTTGTCGTAGAGCTACGAAATTCGGAACACGCATTCCTCTTGTGAGGACAAAAAACAAATATTATTGTGGCCACGCCCCCAGAATTACCCTATGCCCGCCATCTTCCTTTGAAAATGAAAACACGCTGTGTTAGCCATTTTGTTCACGTCAAACTTTGACGAACTCCTCCTAGGGCGTTTTGCCCACCGACTTCAAAATCGGCGGACGTCCTCTGGACAAGTGGGGCATCTAAAGTTATCCAATTTTTTGAGATACCTTTTACGGCCTGTGTGCGGCGCAGCCGCAAAGTTGGACAACTTATTTTGGGATATTGCAGATCTAAAAATTGTTCCCATTTGATCAAAACAAGTCCGATTAGGACCAAATTTGAATCAGTTGTTCAACTTTCTAGTTTGGACCAGTTTATGATGACAAAATTGAAATGGGCGCGATAGCGCCCCCTACAGAGTGACCTTTAAATTAACATTGAAGGTCAAAAATTAGTTTTACCAAAATTTTCTAAACTTTACCCAAAATTCTATTTTGGCGTCGCGATCAAAAAAGCCAGTCAGACAAATGCCTTAATTTTTACGGCGTAGTCGTAGCGATGACATAAACCTCCCATGTTATCCCTATGGGAAAACCGCTAAATCTCTCGAATATCCACATTTTTATGTTTTACACTTTAACGAAGTCCTCCTAGTGCGTTTTGCCCACCGACCTCAAAATCGGTGTACGTCCTCTAGACAAGTGGGGCATCTAAAGTTATCCAAATTTTAAGGATAGCTTTTACGGTCTCTGTGCGACGGAGCCGCAAACGTTTCCCAGAATTCTGACTATTTGGCCTTCAGAGTGGCCTATAAACAATAGAGTTTTTCCAAATGACATGATATTTTGAACACAATTCTAATTTGCCATCCTGATCACAAAAGTATGAGAGCCAAAGTCATATTTTGTACGGCGTAACCGTAGCGATGACAGAAACATCCCATGTTATCGTTATGGGAAAATCATAGAATTGCTCAAATCACCACATTTTTACGCTTCACACTTTAACGAACTCCTCCTAGGGCGATTGTCCGATCAAGTTCATATTTGGAGAATATCATCTACACAAGCGGGACATCAAAACTTATCCATATTTTGATTCTAAGTGCTACGGTCTCTGTGTGGCGGACCCGCAAAAATATGTCAGAAATGGGAAAACAGCGAAATCTCTGAAATGTTCACATTTACGCTTCACACTTTAATGAACTCCTCTGTGGGCAATAGCTCGATCAAGCTCATATTTGGGGAAAATCATCTACACAAGCGGGGCATCAAAAGTTATCCATATTTTTATTCCAAGTGCTACGGTCTCTGTGCGGTGGCGCAGCAAATTTGACTGACACTTGTGTTCATTTGCACTGGATTGGCCATGTCCAATGTGTCGCCGTCTGTCAAGTTCTTTTTTTATTCAACACACAATAAGGGCGCCATCTTTATCAAGTCGAAAGCGCAGAGTCGGAAGGCCGGCGGCCCGCGAGGGCCGTTGGATGCCGCTTGCGGCTTTAATTTCTATATTAATTCTGTTTAAATAAATGACTCCTGCTATGAGGAATATCGGTATTTTTTAGCATATTGTGATTATTATGATTTTTTTAACAAACTAATGAGTAAAAATAGAAATAGAAGAGCAATTAGGCTAATAACAGCTGTATGTTGACGCAATCATGCAAAAAAAAGATTCAATTTAAGATTTAAGACATTCTGTTATCGTTATTTGTTATTACCGTATTTTCCGGACTATAAGTCGCACCTTTTTTCATAGTTTTGGCCGGGATGCGACTTTTACTTATATTTATATACTTATACTTATACTCCGGAGTGACTTATATGTGATATTATTTGTTATTTTCACACTTGCAACCGCATTTCATACTCCAGTGCGACTTATATATGTTTTTTTCTTCTCTATTATGCATTTTTTGGCCGGTGCAACTTATACTCCTGGAAAATACGGTATGTATTTTTAAGAGGAAAGTTAATTTGTGAACTTTACTTCTACACAGATTTGTCGACCTTGCTGTGGGGTTAAAAATCGAATCTCGTTATCGTCAACAGCAGCAAAGCCAGATCGGCATTGGCTCAAAAATATCCACACCGTTTTATATCGCCGCTGAATTTAAATCTCTCTCTTTAGACGAACATATCCTCCTTAAAGCCTGAACTGGCCCCATGTAGGACACCCGCAGGTCACAGCTCTATGAAAGCAGAGCGCGTGTTTGCTCTGCAGTGGGATATTGATCGAGCAACGGTCAAGGCTATGTGAGCGAGGATTGAGAAAGCTCTTACGAAACCGGAACATTCTGTAGTGCTTTTTTTCGGCGTTACCTGTGCCAGTGGTGGGCTGGATTGTGACCGAGTCCTGGCAAGGCTCCTGGCACTTCTGCTTAAGCTGTGCGGACATGCTCTCTAGCTCAGCCATCCTCCTCTGATTGTCTGCAAGAACGTTCTGCAGCTCACTAGTAAAAGCAATAACGATGCATTAGTCATACATTTGGTTTGGCTTTATTGCTACAGTCAGTTTTAAGTCTTCAAATGGTGTTGCCCTGGCCCACTACTTATGAACCACTGCCCTATGAACTGGATACAGTCAGATGAAGATAGTGTTTTTCACCATAAGATAACTATTAGGCCTGCCCTATGGACACTTTATGGGCTTTTTGGACCAAATTCTGGTCCAGATCTGTCCGTCCGCCACTGGATAAAATGCGTAGTGAGTTTGGACTAGTTTTTGTTGGGAATCACTGACAAGGTTGTGGTTCTGTTGAGTGTAAGTGAAGCAGATGAGGGCGATACGATGTGAGTGGAGAGAAGAAAAGAGAAAGGAAGTGGAGAGACAAAGGGAAGAGATGAAGGGAGAGACCAAGTGTGGAGATGAAGGGTGGAGACGAAGTGAAGAAAGGAAGTGTAGACAAAATTTAGAGACAAAAGAGAGTGTACACTGAGGCCCTCAGTCAATTGGGGTGGGTGTGACCTTATATTTTGTCCCATTTAATACCACCTTGCTACCATTTCCACAGATAAATATTAATTTAAGGCTTAATTATTTCAAACTTGTTTGTATATGTAGGCTACAGGTGTGCATACTTTGACGTTGTCAAGAGTATCAAAGTCCATATACTTATTTTTACTAACTATGGGCATTAGAGGGTTTGACCCTGTGAAATGGACCACAAGTCATTTCCATATGAGTCCTTATGGTTGTGAGAGATTCAAAAAGGATGATGACCCTTTCAGAATGTTTTTCTCCATTTTGACGAGCGTGCATATTTGAGTCTCATTAGAAAATCATGTCCATGAGAAGTGTGTCATTATAATTCCAATGAACAGAATTATTTGTGCTTGATACAGATAACTATGTGACTGGTGGTGTGGAAAATAACCTCCGGAACATTTACATTTTGTTCGACAATAAAGTGATTTTTGATACAAAATCATATTCTAGTTAGGTCACCATAAGGACACCATATCGACACTATATGGACACTATATGGACACCATATGATATGGACACCATAAGGACACTATATGGACACTATATGGACACCTCGGGAAAAACATTGTAAAATAAAAACGTATTAGTCACGGTCAGTACTTATTCCATTTGAATAAAAGTACACGCTGCACACAATAGTTTAAATCTAATTTTCAGCCAGCGTGCCACGACAGATTTGTGTGTGTTGCAGAAAATCATGCGCCCGACACGTGCACTTCAGCACTAGATTATGTGTTGGTGACAAAGACACCAAATTATTAAAAAAGACAAATGTTCTCCTCTTTTCTAAACAACAAACTCCCAAACTTTCACAACACTGACAGAACATGAATCTATAAATGTCATATATTAAAATGACAGATGAATATTCAAAGCTTTAAGTTACTGGTACTTATACACATAATATGTGTATAAGTACCAGTAACTTAAAGTTTTTATACACATATTTTATACATATATCTGTGCAAACTTCACTATGTGCTGACCGTGTGTGGGCATGGACCTTTCAGCGTGGGCGTTGGTGCAGACACAAAAACAACTTCTATTCCAGAGTACACTGGGACTTACAATATTTGCTGTTCTTGCGCAAAGATAGTCTTTTCAAACCGAAGGACATCATCCAACATGTTGGTTGATTTTTTGACGTAGCTCTCTGAAATGAAGCACAAAGAACATTCACATGACATATCTGGGTTGTGTTTATGTGCTTTAGTTTAGCTTTAGTTTAGAGTTATAGCCTCTGTGTGCTTTCACTCCGCTCGCTGTCAGGTCCAATATAAGTCACGGCCAAAATAACTGAATAAATGCCAAAACTGACGTAAATAGTTTGTCTAGCAAATAGTCCAAACTATTGATTGACGGTGCAGAATGTGACTTTTTGACCACTTGCTTGTCTCCATAAAGAAGTTATTGTTTTGCCTGGAATGTTTCACAGTATGACATTTAACTTCTCTAGCTTTATTCACTTCCATTCCACAATCGAATGACACCCGGACGTTTTGTTTGCTGTACTTGACGGACCGTTGTACCTTTGACTACCTTTGGGTCGTATTCAAAACCAACTTATCAGCACGAGCCCACAAAAAAACAGATCAACTTTTAATCACAGATTTAGCATGATCCAAATCACTGATGAAGATGATGAACACTGAAAACATCAAAGGCCCTAAACCGTTTCCCTGAGGTACTTAGCATTTCAAGTATTTTAAGAGTGACAAACTGCTGTGTGTAGATTTTTTTAAATGTGAAAGATAACTAGCAAACCACGCAACAATATGCAATGAAAATCCATAGTGCATATTGCATTTTTTAGCAATAACTCATGATCCAGTATATTAAAAGCAGAAGGGAAATCTAATAAAAAACTTGCAACTTTTCAAAACAATTACTATATCAGTCATCCATCATTTGTATTGTCGCTGTGGCAGTTGAATGGCCCTAATGTGGTTATTGCCAGGCAAAGCAGTCGCATCTCCATGGAGACAACCCACCCGTCCTGCATACCCTCATATTCATAACATCCACGACAGAAATCCCCCGCTGACCTGACTGAGAGCTCTTCTGCGCCGCTGTGGTCGAATCCTTAATGAAGACCACGGTCTCCTCGGTGTTCGTCGTCATGTTGACGATCATCTCCAACTCTTGCTCCATGTTCAACAGATCTCTGCTGACGTCCGGCAAGTATCGTAAGAAGTAGTCGGCCACTCCGCACGTGGTGGGGCAGTACTTTCCCTGAGCGCGAGCAGAACAGGTCATTCAATTCAACTATATACTGTATTTTCTGGACCTTTTCATACTACCGGGGTGCGACTTATACTCCAGAGCGACTTAAATGTGACATTATTCGTTATTTTCACACTGACAACCACAAGAGGGCGCTCTGGGCTCTAAGCGACGCAGAAGAAGAATCTGCACTTCCTCTTCCTCTGGAGTTTGTGGAGTTGTTTAGAAGTGACACAGAGGAAGAAGAATTCAATGGATTTAGTGATTTGGGGTAAAACTGATGCTTTGGTAAACTTGTTAGCATGTTCTTTATGCTATAGTTATCTGAATAACTGTTCATATGTTACGTTAACATACCAGACACTTACCACAGTTCTGTCTGTGCCTCATGTAGCTGAAGGTGTTAGCGTTAGCATACGTACACCTATTCACCATGTTCTCTCATCTGTTATTATTTTAAATTGCATTTCAAGATTAAATGTCTGTTCTTGGTCTTGGATTTTATCAAATACATTTCCCCAATAAATGCGACTCATACTCCAGCGCGACTTATATATGTTTTTTTTTTCTCTATTATGCATTTTTTGGCTGGTGCGACTCATACTCCGGTGCAACTTATAGTCCGGAAAATACGGTATGTATGTCTTGTTTATTAATTTGACTTGAACAGCATAGTTTAGTGAAATTTAAAAAAAAATGCGTTGTCAATACTTTGGGTTTGAAATAACTGATTTGGACAACAAAATCAAGCACAAATTGAATATAAAAATCACAATTTCAAGAGTGGCAGATTGTATAAACAGCATATACACAGGCAACGAAGACATATCAAAGTTGTCATGAACTTTTAGACCTACAAACATGTTATGAAATGGGATCCTGGACTAGATTTCTCTCGAACTCTTGACGCTCCCTAGACGTTTCCAAAAGTCGATTCAAATGATAAAACGCAAATCGAAATGTATTTGTCATGTCAATTAAATTCAATCACTTTGTTTATCCCAGAGAGGCAATCAAACGTCAGAATAAAATACAACTCAATATTATTCCCAAACCATTTCAGCCAGATATTTTACAATTAATCACAACCATTTTTTAGACTCAACAATGTCTGATTTCACGGGTCACATGCCCTCACTGAATATAAGTGGTCACATTATATCTTTTGGACAATGTGGACAAGATTAGGCTTTTTGAATAACGTTGACCATGTTTTTCCTCATAATAATCACAACCAGAGCTAAAGTACACGAAAATTGCGCTCGACTAAAAGTACTTAAACAGCTCGAGCAAAGGTTTATTCCGAATACTTACAAAACCGTCATTTGGGGAACATGATGCCAGATTGTCTCCTCGTACTTGCTAGAAAAGAATATCAGAAAAGGTATTTAAAAGATGATAATAAAAAAAACTACAGAGAAGGGGATAAAATAGGTATATCAGAATATTTATCTGGAGTTTAGTAGCTTTGTTTCAAGACAAATATAAGAAAAAGAAGATAAGAAAACCCACCAATTGGAGCGTAGTAATAATGTATCTTATTTCAAATGCAATCATCTCACTCGATGGAGATATTAAAGATAAATTAAACTATATATTCAATTTTTTCAGTACTTTAATCTCAAGTATGTAAGTATTTTGTCCTCACCGCGTCCACAGAAGCGAGGAGGAAGAGGAGTCCTGCTGCGGCGTGTAAAATGGAAGGCGCCATGCTGGTCCAAGTCTGCGGAGAATGAAGAGTCGCCGAGCGCGCCGGGATATTTATCTGAACAAGGTCCTAAGTGCGGTGTTTGACGAAGGGTGAGCAAACAGGGTCAACACACAGCGTCCTAACAAAACCATGACTCAGAGCACCGTGCGGGCCGTCGTTTCCCAGATCTGACACGCCACAGGGGACGGCCAGTTCCCCCCAAAATATTGCATCAGTTTTACCGACTCCAACGCACGCAAGCTGCAGCGGTTTGAAGGTTTGAAGCGGCTCAGGGCAAACCCAAAAGAATGGGTTTGAAGTTGCTTTCCTGGAGATGCGTCATGGGGAAGACGATAGGCCAACGACGGCGCCGGCTAGCTCGGTGTTAGCGCCAGTACTTCCTGTCCAATTCTGTCTCTATCAGGTCCCATTAAAGTCCCACTAAAAGGAACAAACACTTAAAGATATCACATTATAGCAGGTGAATGTCAGTGACAGCATGTTAAAGGCTTTATAAATGAGCAACAAATTTGAGGATCAACCCTAATGCTAATGCTAACGCTAAGCCATAATAAATATACAAATTAGATAACCAAACTGAAGTTATCTAACAATCAGGTAGTTTTGACTTTACATTTGAATTGGTTGGGTTGATGTACCGGTATTTTATGTTTTAATAAAAGTTAGCATTAGCTGTAAGAAGCGGTAACTGTGCCCGGAGTTCATTAAAGGGTTAGAGAGTCACAACAACTGAAAGTGGCCTATTTTTGAGCTCGGGTGGCCAGAAAAACAGCCCATGTGTGAATGAAACAAAACTTAAGACGTGGTTAACATCAAGAACCGTCGTGTGTGATAAAAAATGTGTTGCTTTCCGTAGCGATAAATTACACAAACACAAACACTATCAACGTAAGTTTGTTGCCAGGGCAGTGCAAAACAGTTGTCCGGCTGGATTTTTCCCAGGATTTTCTTTTTCTTTAAACTAACAAAGCAGCTTTTACGGAGGCTTTATTTGTCGTTAGAACTTTAGCGGTTGAACGTGGCTGAAACGGGTCCAATACGGACAAACGCTGAAGTGTCCTCGCCAACAAATATCAAGAAAAGACAGATTATACGTGAACTATATCATATTCGGGGTACGTATGGGCCACGTGTTTAAACTGTCTGAACGTTTAAGTCCTCGTAATCCGTCGGTAGAAATCTTATTAGGAACGGCACGCTAATCGTTTCTGTGTGTTTTGTTTGGCGCGTTCATCGGGGGCAACAACTTAAAGGCACGTGTCCGACTAAATCACGCATTTTTCTGAGTTCGAACCTCTCCGGAATGTCCCACAGTATATCCTTAAACATCTCCACCGTCATACATTTAATCAGGTGTTGTTATCGCCAAAAAAGGAGAAGATGTTCAAATTGTGACGAGCAGGACTGTCCATTCTTTTGATTACGTGTTGTCCCGCCACTAGAGGGAGACACGCGGCCCTTAGCTTTCTGCGGGACAGCTCGAGGAAGCGTCTGGGGGAGAGAGAAGTCCAAGGAAAAGTAATAAATTGATTTGGCTTGGAATGGTCTCTGTGTCTGGACTCTGGACCGTCCGGAAATGTTTTGTTTGTAAAAATGATCATGTTTTGCCGTGAACCTTGTGGCGGAGCGTCAAAGGAAATAGAACGGCAAAAAATATTTCATATTCATATTTCAGAACATTTTTTTAATAATAGAGATGGAAAAGTGTCATGCCGTACTGTGGAACGTTATAGTCAAAGGTGATTTAAAAGTAATTATTTTGTGCCGTTGTTGACTTTTTGGTTAATTCATATTCAGAATCACCCAGTTTAGCTCAGTAGCAACAACATAACTCGTCCCATCAGACAAAAGTGCCACATGGGAGAACAGGAGGAGGAGAAAGACGTTTATCCAGCCACACATTTACCGTTCATGTGAGTCTGGTAAACACAGGCTCGCTCCTAAAGTCCAAGCGCTTATACCATAATAAATCCACGGCTTATACTCAGCAACAGACCTGTTTTTTCTGTCGCTCGGACACTTAATGGACAGAATTACAGACAAAAAATGAGATAAGATACGATAACCTTTATTTGTCCCACAATGGGGAAATTCCACTGTTGCAACACAGATTAGGCACAGAAGTGTAATAATTAAAAAAAACAGATAACATAAAAAAAACTCTTTAAGAGCTTTGACAGTATTGCACATGATTATGACAGTATTGCACATGATTATGACCGTATTGCACATGATTATGACAGTATTGTACATGATTATGACAGTATTGCACATGATTATGACAGTATTGCACATGATTATGACAGTATTGCACATGATTATGACAGTATTGCACATGGAGTATTACAGTATTGCACATGGAGTATAACAGTATTGCACATGATTATGACAGTATTGCACATGAGTATAACAGTGTTGCACATGATTATGACAGTATTGCACACGATTATGACAGTATTGCACACGATTATGACAGTATTGCACACGAGTATGACAAAAGGATGTTTACCATCACTATTCTTCTTTCTTAATTACTTCGAACATAGATAATTTTGGAGTTTTTTTTCAAATTGTTGATTGTTACACGGTAAAGCGCTTCATTGTGGTTTTTACTATTTTATTAAAAATATTCTTAAAGGCGCAATGGACGATTTTTCGGCGATTTGAGAACTCAGGCGGAAGTGCACATGCCACTCCCCCGTGTGGACTGATACAACACACACGTGCGTTTGTTTATTAGCGAGACGGATCACATCGCATCTCTCGTCTCCCGTAGATTTCCGTCTTCTTCTGAGTCAGCTCGAACTGTCTTTCTCTTCTCTTCTTTTTGTCCCGTACACTGAGGGAACTATATTATGATAGATCAATGCGCTCAGACACGCGGAAACGTGGGGATGAGCCACACACGGCTGCAGGTGAGCGGTAGGTGCGTTTTATGATTGATACGTGGCAGGACTAATGGACATTCCACGCCACGAGGAAATGAGACTCAGATTTGGGTCAAAAAAATCTTCCATTCAACCTTTAAGTCGAACCTTTTAGAGCTTTAAGCGTGACACGTCTTGGATTGTTCAACTCAAAGGCCAGCGGTGCGATCCCAGCTCTGACTTGTGCATCCTTTTGTTGTATCCTTGGGCAAGACCCTTTGCCCTCCTTGCTTCGTGTGAATACTTTGTGTGACTGAGTGGTGCTGGTTGGACGAGACTGATGGCAAATATAGTTTTCCGCAGTACACATTATTTTATTCGTTTTATTTGTAGGGATACTTATAAAAATGTTCATAACGTTGTAGTAGCCGTCGTATTAAGCTGTATTCCCAGTGCACAGTAGCGTAGCCGCCTCGTGGCTCTTCTATTGCATCAAAACAAGCAGGACTGTGTGACAGAAGAAGGTTTAATACTTACAGTACTTGTGTTTGTTCAAGGGAGATGACATTAGCTCATAAATCTGGCCCTACATGAGCACCCCGGGGTGGCCTGTTTTCATGACGTGGTGGCGCAGGCCCAGGGTGCATGTGAGGGTGCTGACCTGAGCGTGACCCACAGCAGGTGAACCTGAACACAGATGACCTCCGGGTGTCTCTACACTTGGCTGAAGCCTGGACACTGTGGAGAGCATGTGTCAGGGGGTCACGGGGTCATGGGCTTCACGGCGAGAACCCCACTTTTATTATGAGGGGCATTTAAGAGGCTTTTTTTAACTTCAATTTCAGTATATATATATATATATATATTTTTTTTCACTTTTGAGTTTTTTTCTAACTACTACTTATTGTGAATATAGTGCGTATTGTGTATATAGTACTTATTGTGTATATAGTACTTATTTTGGCAACTCGACTTTGTATCAAAAGCATTGTGAGTAAAGATTTGGAAGACTATGATTTATTAAGTTTACTTTTTATTTTATAATGAAATATATTAATGTGGCATGTTTTTAAATTAAAATAAACATAATAATAATACATCTCTAAATAAATAACTCTAAATAAATCATTCTAAATAAATAAATAAATCTCTAAATAGATATATATCTAAATAAATAAACAACTCTGAATAAATAAATAAATCTCTGAATAAAATAATAATAAAATAAATACAATAAATACAATAAATAAAATAAAATAAATAAATAATTGACTTGCTTTATGTAACTTTTCGGATAAAGGGCCTGCTGCCTGCTTGTATCCACATGCAATTGCTTTGTCTGGAATGTTCCACAGTGTATGACATGATACTTTCCCTGGAAACAAACAGGTGAGTCCAACAGGCCCAGTTACAGGTCAGATCTGTGAAGCGGTGACCATGAAAATGCATGGTTCTCAAGGTGTTTCGGAGCAATTAAAACACTTGTAATGAAATAAATGCAAAGTAGTTGAGTATTTTGTCACACCGTAGAACATTCTAGACAAAGCAAAACGTTTCCATTGAGACAGACCTCTTACCTGGAAAACTACATAGTGCACCTTTAAAAATGTCTCCCAGTTCATTTTCATGAGAAGAACAAAGTTATTTATCTGTTTGTTTGTCATATATTACTTATCTCAGTCTTTACATGATGATTTACTGTATGTTGGAATTATTTAGATCACAAATACGAATACGTTTACTGTCCTTTGCTTCCTCAGGGCCACCTCTCCTCACCCACATTAAATACACTCAACATGAGATCGGGCCCTTGGTAACTATGGGCCTGGAGGTAAAAAGGCTGCGCAATAATCTCTTAAATCTGTCGGTGTAATCCTTCATTCGTCCGGGAGTGTTCCATCGTAGAAAAGGGTTCAGTTGTAGTCATCTGGACGTTTCGACTCGCATCCATCTCATCCGAGTTCCCGGCCTAAATTCGCTTAGGCCGCAGTTATTTTATTACTTGGTTTACGGATCCGCCGCACTTAGATTATTGATTTCTACAATATAAATAAAATTAATTATTATAAAAAAATATATAAAGTACCGACACCAACGCAAAATAGCATTAAATGAAATATAAAAAGCGGTATTGAGTCAAAAGATAAGAGCGTGTGAAGCATTTTTTTGCCAAAATCCTGCGGGAGTCATTTATTTTGGAAAGCATTTTTGTGACGGAGCTGCTCTGTCCCTGCGTCTTTTGAAATTTAAATTATATTTATATTTCGCCCGCCTGTTCAATACATTTCATTTAAAAATCTGTAAACCAAGTTATAAAATAACTGCGGCCTTATTGACAATGACTCTTGGATGAGTCGAAACGAGTCCAGATGATGACAACTGAACCTTTTTCTACGACCATCTCTTAAATCCATAGACTTCCGACTGAAATAGAGCTCTTCACAAAGAAATGTCGTAAGTGCCATTAGTGTTGGACAAATGGATCTGCTTTGGCGCATGACGAGTCCTTTGTCTCTACAACCACTGAAAGAAAAGTAAAGATAAACTAAACGTAGACGACTGTGAAATCCTCCTCGGCACGTGCACGTTCAGACAGATGCTCATGCTGCGAATCACTTTCAGGGACTCGGAGCCAGTCCGCTGTGTGTTTTCCTGTAGCGGTTAGCATTAGCCTGCAAAAAAGGCAAGTTCTTAATAATCCAGGGGGTTTGGGCTGACACCACATTGGCCACATTCAGGTCACAGCCTCTTATAAAGTCCTTGTTGTGTGTAAAAAACATTTGGCGTTTTACTTTTGATAACAATTAGCGTGTAAAATTGTCATCTGCGCTAAAGGCTAACTAAGTTTAGGTTGAGACCAGATAAATGACATACATATCATGATATTAACATTGTATATACTTTAATACGGGAATTTCTGTGTGAAGGAACGTTCGATTGGACTTAACTCCAGGTAGCATCGGTCTGCTGCGTTTTTTGAGAGAAAGTGGCACATTCCCGTTAGCCGAACAACAAGCTAGCTCTGGCTTAACTCATTTGTTTTCGTTCAAAAGACAGGAATATATCAGCGCGAATACACTTTTAATGTGCAAAATATGCGCGTCAACATAAGCTACAGCAGTTAAACTAGCCGCGCCACTTTTCAGAACGACGTCCTTTAGCGGCACGCGGGGTTGAGCTAAAGCTACGTCTCGCTCACTAATCACCGCCTTCTTTCAAAGCCGACTAATAAAGTGCGCACAGTTCGGAGTATTACATTTAAAGAGCGCTCTGGGGACCTTGGAGGGAGGGGTGTAAATCTCCAGGACGACGGGGGGCAAAAGGTTCAAGCTTGTGCCCCCGAGTTCAGAGCGCGGTCACAGCCTAAGCTCGCTCAGCTGAACGAGGTGTGACCCGAAGCCTGAGCGTACCCATGTTCCCACAGCTCTACGTTGCCATGTTTCTTAGGACGTTTGAAACAAAAGATCAGTCTCAGGCCCTAATCTAATAACCCTCGAGACCCTCTGACCTTAACTCTAACACATCTCTAAAGTGAACTATTACACACAAATGCCAAAAGCTTAGAACAACAAACTGACCTTCACTTTAACCGTAAAAGTGTGAACTATGGCAACAACACAGAGCTGTGGGAACATAAGGACTGTTTTTAAAAAATATTTCAAACAAGTGTCAGAACACTGGGATTTTTACCACCTCTTTAAAAAAAAGCTCTGGAATGCTACTTGAACTGCTAATTCCTATTTGTGAACTCGGGAGATGGTCGAGAAACTCCTACTCTACAAAAGAGATGAACTATGAAGTATTTGAAGTATGAATGTTTTTTTATAGGTTATATTCAACAATATTCTGTAATTTAACACGTTCTTTAGCCTACAGTTTAGCATCCGCCTGCAGTTTAGCATTAGTCTGCAGTGTAGCATTAGCCTACAGTTTAGCATCCGCCTGCAGTTTAGCATTAGTCTGCAGTGTTGCATTAGCCTACAGTTTAGCATCCGCCTGCAGTTTAGCATTAGTCTGCAGTGTAGCATTAGTCTGCAGTTTAGCATTAGCCTGCAGTGTAGCATTAGCCTGCAGTTTAGCATTAGCCTGCAGTGTAGCATTAGCCTGCAGTTTAGCATTAGTCTGCAGTGTAGCATTAGCCTGCAGTTTAGCATTAGTCTGCAGTTTAGCATTAGCCATACAGTTTAGCATTAGCCTGCAGTGTAGCATTAGCCTGCAGTTTAGCATTTGCCTGCAGTGTAACGTTAGCCTGCAGTGTAGCATTAGCCATACAGTTTAGCATTAGTCTGCAGTTTAGCATTAGCCTGTAGTTGTCTGCACAAACAACAGGGAAAAGTACTATCTTCTGTGTTTCTGGCAGAAGTTTACTTCCTTGATCAGAAAAGCAGACGGATGTTCTTTTAAAACATAAACTGAAGGACTTTTTACTCAGAGGTGAAACTGTGAAGTCCAATGTGATTTTTTCCAAGGTCAAAAGAAAACTAGCACGTAAACATTTCAATATGAAAGGCTTTTCAGCTACGACTGCTGTTTTATATATTTATATATGCTTATGTGTCTAAAATAAGTCAAGGTCAGTTAAAGCACTAGTGTAACCGCCACATGCACCGAGGTGTTAGTAGTATAACTGCAGATATATCTCTGCTCATCATGTAAATACATTTCACTTATTTATTATTTGCACTTGGTCTTTTTTCCAATTCATGGCTTTTTCAAGCAGGATTCATTTCCGATCCATTTTCATAGCATTAGTTCTATTAAAATCTAAATATTAAATGTTTTGAATGGAGAAAAGTCATCAGGTCATTCTAATTTAATAATGTCAGATGGAGGGGCGGGGCCTAATATAGGAGAGTCACGTTTTCTGAAAGACATAGGCAAACAAATGAACATTAGCATTATTTGTTTGGGTTTGGCTCCACAAAGATCATGTCTTTTAGGTTTAATAATGGCCGTGGCTGGAGAGCGCGGCCCGGTCAAATAGCCGGGCAGTTTCAGGGACCGCGGCATTTCCCTTATAGCCTCATGGCTAACCCTAACCCTAACCCTAACCCTAATCCTAACCCTAACCCTAACCCTAACCCTAACCCTAATCCTAACCCTAATCCTAACCCTAATCCTAACCCTAACCCTAACCCTAACCCTAACCCTAACCTTAACCTTAACCCTAACCCTAACACTAACCCTAACCCTAACACTAACCTTAACCCGGCGCGGTCTAAAACGGCGCTAAAACACAGTCAAATAGCGCAGCAGTTTCAGGAGCCGCGGCGCGCGGCCGGCACAAAAATAACATGTCAGTTTCGGCCGCGGCTCTGCAGACACTCCCTTTAATAATAGCTCCACTTTCTGAAAAATGTGCAGCTTGAGAAGATTTTGAACTTTGTGCCAGGTTTTTTTTCACATAAATAGACCCAGTAATTAGGTCAACAAATCTGCAATCTGACAGTTAAACAGCAAATTCTAGAGTTCTGACCTGTGAAGCTCAATGTTGAACTGGATATTCTTGAATTCTGTGATAATCCATTTATTGTTCTAATAAAGCGTAACTGTGAGTCTTTTCTCATGTGGTTCAGAGTTGGGATGCATCACTGTCTCAGGAAGCTGATGCTCATCCATCATGTCCTTGGCTAAATCTGTTTGTAGGTCAGCAGAGGCCCCGTGGCTCCTGAGGCTCCTGGGAATGGGAGCGCTCCATATCTGGGTCACACGGGCTAATGAGAGCGGGGTCTCTCCTGATGCTCCAGCAGCAGGTGAAAGTGATCTAGGGGCCGCTTGCATAAGGCTCATCCTCACTGGTCACTGTGGCTCACTGGACACTGTGGCTCACTGGACACTGTGGCTCACTGGACACTGTGGCTCAGTGGTCACTGTGGATCACTGGACACTGTGGCTCACTGGACACTGTGGCTCACTGGACACTGTGGCTCACTGGACACTGTGGCTCAGTGGTCACTGTGGATCACTGGACACTGTGGCTCACTGGACACTGTGGCTCACTGGACACTGTGGCTCAGTGGTCACTGTGGCTTACTGGTCACTGTGGCTCACTGGACACTGTGGCTCAGTGGTCACTGTGGCTCAGTGGTCACTGTGGCTCACTGGACACTGTGGCTCACTGGACACTGTGGCTCAGTGGTCACTGTGGCTCACTGGTCACTGTGGCTCACTGGACACTGTGGCTCACTGGACACTGTGGCTCACTGGACACTGTGGCTCAGTGGTCACTGTGGCTCACTGGACACTGTGGCTCAGTGGTCACTGTGGCTCAGTGGTCACTGTGGCTCACTGGTCACTGTGGCTCACTGGACACTGTGGCTCAGTGGTCACTGTGGCTCACTGGACACTGTGGCTCACTGGACACTGTGGCTCACTGGACACTGTGGCTCAGTGGTCACTGTGGCTCACTGGACACTGTGGCTCACTGGACACTGTGGCTCAGTGGTCACTGTGGCTCAGTGGTCACTGTGGCTCACTGGACACTGTGGCTCACTGGTCACTGTGGCTCAGTGGACACTGTGGCTCACTGGTCACTGTGGCTCACTGGACACTGTGGCTCACTGGACACTGTGGCTCAGTGGTCACTGTGGCTCACTGGTCACTGTGGCTCACTGGACACTGTGGCTCACTGGACACTGTGGCTCAGTGGTCACTGTGGCTCACTGGTCACTGTGGCTCACTGGACACTGTGGCTCCTGCACGCTTCACTCTGTCCAGGGCTAATCAGGTTAAAACACCACAGCAGATTAGTGCAAAGAGCTTATGGAGGTCGGTCCTGTAAACACTGAATTCTTTTATTCTATTGAACCAGGAAAGATTTCAGATAGTGTCAAATCAGAGTGAAAACACTGTTGTCGGGCCCCGCCCCAGGGGCCATGTGTGCCCTGAGCTCTGGAGCAGGACAATGCGCACGTGCCCAATCGTGAGGCGCGCGCTCTGTGCCCGTGCTCAGGATAAAAGGCCGCGGGCTCAGGAGCAGGGTCCGGTCTGGGTCTGGGTCTGGACACAACATGCTGTCCCTCTGGACATTCCTCGTGCACAAACTCTCGTTGCTCACGCAGCTCGCGCGCTTCCAGTCCAAATGGCACGAGACAGTCACAGAAGAGGAGCGCGCGCCGCATCAGAGTGGCCCCGGGCCCCTGTGCCGCGGGGACCTGCTGGAGGTGCCCCGCACTATCTTTACTCACTTTGGCATTTACTTGGGCGGTGGCCGCGTGGCGCACCTCATCCCCGACATCCTGCCCGCGCTCACACGTGACCCCGCGCTCACGCACACCGTCATCACGAACACGCGCCTCATCGTCGGCTGCACCTTCAGGTGCGCCACCGTGCGCGTGGACACGCTCGAGGACTTCGCGTACGGCGGGAGAATCCTGGTGAACCGCATGGACCCCGTGATGAAGGCCAAGGCTCTGCCGCACGAGGAGGTGGCGCACCGCGCGGAGCGGCTGGTCGGGCGCGTGCGCTACAGCCTCCTGTGGAACAACTGTGAGCACTTTGTCACGCACTGCAGATACGGACGTGCGGCCAGCAGGCAGACCGAGCAGGTACTGACCACTGCCCGAGCAGGTACTGACCACTGACCGAGCAGGTACTGACCACTGACCGAGCAGGTACTGACCACTGACCGAGCAGGTACTGACCGAGCAGGTACTGACCACTGACCAAGCAGGTACTGACCACTGACCGAGCAGGTGCTGACCACTGACCACTGACCGAGCAGGTACTGACCAGCAGGTACTGACCGAGCAGGGACTGACCGAGCAGGGACTGACCACTGATCGAGCAGGGACTGACCGAGCAGGGACTGACCACTGACCGAGCAGGTACTGACCGAGCAGGTACTGACCGGGCAGGCAGACCGAGCAGGTACTGACCGAGCAGGTACTGACCACTGACCGAGCAGGTACTGACCGAGCACTGACCGAGCAGGTACTGACCGGGCAGGTACTGACAGGGTCACACACGAGGCTTAAGATAAATGTATTATCACATCTGCATAACTTCTGTTGTGTTGTGTGCAGTTCTGTGAGGTCCTGAAGTCCGTCATCAGAGACCAGCGCAGTGCCCTGGCCTCTGCTCTGCTGGGCATCATCTCCATCGTCTCCTTTGGCATGGCACCTTCCACTGCCCTTCCCACCGTCCTCGTCCCCTTCACCCTGTGGATGGCCGGCTGAAGACGCTCTGCCTGAAACTGCAGCACTAATCTGACATGATATGTTGCCTTTGGCGTCTGTCCAGAGCCACAGCGCTGGCGCTAACTGCGCTGACGCTAACTGGACTGATGCTAACTGCACTGATGCTAACTGCACTGACGCTAACTGCACTGATGCTAACTGCCATGAGAAGATGACATGTGCTGACGATGAGGCCGTGTGAGGCCCGGAGTCACATTCAATCTCTTTTTACCTCTAGAAACCAGTTGCATGTGATGAGAGTGGTACAGTCTTGGCGTCTGGTCACAGTGGGATTATTCTGGGTGTGAGTGTGAGATGCCGTGGTCCGTGCAGGACGGGCACTCTAATATCCTCCTTACATGAAATGGAGATCATTCTAATGGGATTCATAAAAGTCCACACTTGTGAAAAGTCCAAATATGTCACACTTTTACCCAAAACAGAGTTTCTGACCATGAAGTGCCTTGTGCAAAAAACGATGCCATAAATGACTGTTATAGTATCATATAAATATAGTACAAGCTTATTATATATGATAAGTTGTATTTTTGAAGCCCTTCTCAAAGCTTTCATGACCTACATTTTCAATAATTACAAACATTTCCATAAATGCACTTTCTGAATCAATTATGAATCAGAATATAACATATAAATACCCATATGTACTCAACATATTTTCAAATGATGGGTTGGTGATGTATCCTAAACCTTTTTCTGTGGTCAAAAGATTCAAGTGCTTGTTTAGGTGGGCGTGGCCTTATGGCGCATCCAGGCAACTGGTAACCGGGATTTTTCCACCTCCGACTTAAAAATGCCCTGTAATGCCACTTAAACTGCTAAATCTTACTTGTGAACTGGGAGCTAGGGACTCGCACTTTACATACGAGATACAATCATGATAATAACCACAAATAGTAGTTTTGAGCACAGAAACAATGTAAACAGTTTGATATTTAGCTGATTTGCTTAACCGTGACATTTCTTTCACCGACAGATTAGCATTAGTCAAATTGTTGACAAATGAGAACTCGTAAAGTGGGGAATAACCTTGTTCCTAGTTGCCTGGAACGCAGCATCAGTCTTTCTACTTGGCATCATTCCATTGTACATTTTAATAAAGAGTCTATATTTTATCAACTGACTTTCATGTTCCTGGAGTTTTGAGTTGTTTTTTGTTAATATATTTGTCAGTATTTGCGGTTTTTGGTCAAGACCTGTTGCTTCCTAACCCACAGTTCCAAACGCCGCCTTCCATGCATCTACCTTTCAGCGGCAAACAAAGGCCAATTGTCCGGGTTCGATGGCTCAATCTGCGTGCGACCTTTCAAATCCGGGTTTAACCGCTCGCCGAGTCAAGTCGGCTTTGCGCGCAGCCCTTGGCCCCGGTACAATCGCACGCACACAATACCCAACTTTCAAAATGTGATTAGCAGAATCCTCTGTGCAAATACTCCCTGAATATTGAACAACACTTTAACCTCACGACCTCTTTGGGACCTCCTTCTCTTTCCATGTAAACCTTTCAGCTGTTCAGTTTGTAGCGGCGAAAACGCACCGGCCGGCACGTTCCTCTTCCAAGTCTTCGACATGCTCTTCGCAGCGCCGCCAAAAGAGGGTGAATCCAAGTACGACCTCTCGCTCTACAAGCGCGGGGACCTGCTCGAGGGGCCCCGGAACCTCTCCACGCACTTCGGCATTTATGTGGGCGACGATCGGGTGGCGCATCTCATTCCGGACAGCTTGCCGGCGCTGACCAAGGACAAGGCCAGAATCGGACAAATCGTCTGATTCTGGGGGTGGTGACGAAGACGGCGACCGTGAAGGTGGTCGGGTGAGGGTGGTCGGAGATTCTGATCAATCACATGGATGGAGTGTGCAAGCAGCCACTTCTGGACGGGGACGAGGTGATAATGTCAGCCTATCTATTTTCTTTAAACCTCAGGTGAATACATGCGTTTGCACATTCGGGAACTTGTACAGTGGCAACCGAGTCCGCCATTTTGAAAGGGGCACAACAGCACGTCTACTACATATAAAATCCAGGAAATATGAGGCCAAAATGCCAAAACCCTGCTTAATCTGTCAGGACATCGCTCTGTTGACTGATCAAGAAATTATATCTTGGTTTATACCTTAGTTTGCCGTTATCGTCTAAAGAATCAAAGTATTCAGCACTGCCCGAAGTGCAGCGCTGGCCCACAGTGCAGCACCCTGCAGCACTGCCCGCCAGCGCAGCACACTGCCCGCCAGCGCGGCACAAGTGCGCTGGCCCGCAGCGCAGCACCCTGCAGCGCTGCCCGCCAGCGCGGCACAAGTGCAGCACTGGCCCACAGTGCAGCACCCTGCAGCACTGCCCGCCAGCGCAGTGTAATGGCAGAAAATGGGTCATGTCATTCTGATGTTGTTTTAGGCCATGACATGTCACAGAATTAATATCTGTGTTGTTCTCCTGTGTGCAGATGGGATAAGAATATGGGGTCCTGATTATACTGAATATCTACTGTCCGGCTCCTCTTAATCATCAATTAATGTGTCAGGACCTGATTCGGTGTGGAAATGGTCTTTGATTAAACCTCTGAAGAGATGGCTGGAACCGTCACAGACGTGATAGTCTGGTCTATCTCTTTTTGAGCTGATTTGGGTTGCGATTATGTTATGTTTGTTACCACCTATAAAAGGTTTACTTTGTAATTGTAAAGTTAGGTAGGGACAGAACGACCTTGTCTTAGGGTGAGAGAGGGTGTTTATCCACTGTGCATAAACGTGAATAAACTTCCACCTTTTGAGAGAGACCGAGAGACTTTGTTTCTGCTTCAAGTTATTGCCTGGTTACCCTTTACTTGATCATTGTTTAAAGGAAACTGCCGTAACAGCAGCACAAGTGCAGCACTGCCCGCCAGCGCAGCACAAGTGCAGCACGTCTCGGGGCAATCGCGATCAAAACACAGTAACAGGGGTGGCGAGAGCCATCATCGCCGCTAGCGCTGCTTTAATTTGTATTGTTTTTTTACAGTGGTAGAATAGTAGTAGTAGTTCTAGAACTACTTTGCAGTGTTTTTGTCAGAGATCTATCTACGCCCGATCCCGATAATATAATAGATCCATGCGCCCGATCCACGCGCAGGACTGTCTACTGTTTACAAATGTAGCTCCTCCCCCTTGAATCAGACAGGAAACTACGGAAGCTCGTTGCACACAAGTTGAACATGACAACCACTGTCACAGACAGAATGGGCTCGTTTTAGCGGGTTATTTCACTTAATTACACGTTCTGAAGTACGAAATACGACTCCAACTATGTTAAACAATCTGTAACATGCGTACCAAATATTTATAAAAGCCAGAAGCTGCAAATACAAAATAAAAGCTAATATTTGATGCGCGTGTCCGGCTAACACTGCTAGCTGCGGGATGGACGCCCAGAGCGCGCTGCTGGATGAGGTGGCTCTGGAGGGCTTGGACGGCATCACTTTGCCGTCTCTGTGGCTGCGGCTGGCCGACAGAAACCCCAAGTTCCCACAGAAGCTCGACGACTACACCAAGGCGTTCCTCTGGAGGTCCCTGGTCCACATCAGTGACATCAGCTTCCACGAGCAGCCTCGGGAGAGAGACGATGTGCAGCTGTACAACAGGTGAAAGGAGACGTACATCATCTGTAACTTAGATCATCATCTTAGTTTATTCATTTTAAACAACTATATTGAGCTAAACTGCTTGATAAGGGTTTCATTGTTCATAACTGCAGAACTGATCAAATTCATTCACGTGACATGTGTTAGTCAGAGTCTTCATTTTCAAAATAGTCAAATAAATAAATTATGAGGAAACTGTTGTAACGAAGTTAAAAGCTCATTAAAGTTGATTTAGCCGAATATGCCCCATTCAAATGAAAAAAATAACAAAACTAGTTCAGAAGTATAATATCTATAACAGATACTGCACACCTCTGCCTATTCCTAAAACTAATCCCATTAGATGTTTTTTAGAATTGTATTACAAATAAATTTGTCTCAAAGGTTGAATTTGAAGTATTATAATAATGTGGCTCAAAGTCCTGCCAAGTCTCAACTCTCATGTCCTATTTATGATTTATGATGTCTCATTGACATTTTGACGTATATATGTTAAAATAAATGTGAGCATAGCTTGATTTGTTCTTGTGGGGAACATGTTTGCTCGGTTTTCTTTCATGTGGATAATACACTGCCTGACATAAAAAAAAGTCACCACTTGGATTCAGCTAAACAGATCCAGCAGATCCTCTCCTCCTGCTGGAGAACTGCTGCAGGAGAGGATCTTTGAGCTGCCACTCGGTATTTAACCCGACTGATGCAGTGAGCGGCTTTTCATTTCTGAAACAACCATGTGGAAAGACAAATCATTTAAGCAGGTATTATGAATGGTTTTCATATAGAGTTAATAAAGGAAACAATAGTTCTCTGTATAGATCTAGTCAGGTACAGCAAAAAAACAGTGCACAGTTTACAGAAAATAAATGTGAATGCGTTTTAGAAACCGTGCCTGTGGACTGGTCACAATTGAGTAATGTTGTACTTGAATTGCCTGGAAAATCCAGAATGATATCCACTGTAATCTCCCCGAGTTCAGATGGACGTGATTGACAGGTGGATTATCCAATCAGGAACATGCATGTATCAAAACAAACATAGCTGCTTCCAAGGGAAAATAAATATGACATGGACCGAAAAACAATGTGAATTTCTGTAGAATTAATGAGCGAAGCATAAAGTCAGGCAAATGTCCCCCATATGTGTCATTTCCATTCTTTTCTTTTTATAAATTTACAAAACAACACAATAAGAACAAATAATTAGTTTTTTGAATGTCAATTATAACGTCATGTCCTTTAGTGTTGGTTGAGTCTGTGTAATCCATTCACCGGTATTAGCCATGGATTTTCCCCCCTGCAGCCAGAAGAATGTTCAGGAGGTATCCATTTATTGTGTCCATGGCAACTGAATTATTTCCAAACATGTTATTTTGTGGTCCTCCATTGTGAAGTATATATATTTTTCCATTCTTTGTCAGTCAAACTAAAAGTACACTCTCTTTCCCATTTGTTTTTTATAAAGATAGTAGAGTGGCTGTCCAAATTGTTAATACATTTATATAGTTTAGATAGTATTCCCCTTGAAAGTTATGATTTATATGAGAAGGGTAGAAGTTCAAAGCAAAAGTTTTTCAGTTTTATAATATATACTGAAAGTTATTTCGGTCCAATCCTTGACCTTTGTCTCCATCCATTTTCTTGTTTACATTTGTTTTTCAAAGTTAAATTTCACTGGTATCCATCAATTGTTTCCATTGTTGGTGTTTTACTACATTTAATACATTTTCAGTGTAGTTGTTGAATGATCTTATTCCTTTCAGGTTCGACAGCATTGACCCGGACACAGGCATTGAGATTATAGAGAAATCGTTTGCGAACAAGAGAGAAATCTACCCGGCACACTTCACTGTGGACAACCCGGCTGGGATCCAGGGTTCCTGTGTGTTCTTCACCCAGAGGAGAGATGTCACAGCGCAGATCAGATCAGCCTCCAGCACCCCTCTGCTCAGCCTGGACCAGGCCTGGGAAAGGTGCATGTTGTTACTACCATATGGGTGTCTGAACAAGCACTAGAAAATCCAGATTAGAGATGCTGAGGGAAATCATGGGTTTGGTGTTACGTACGTACTAAAATAAACATTCACCATCCAACTAGACAGTAGCTTATTGGCCTTGAGAGCTGTGACTCAGCTGCAGATCCTGCTTCAGAAAAGCAGTGTGGTTTCGCTGATGCACCAGGACTTTGAAACCTTTAATATAACAAACCACTTTTCCTGTAACTTGGTGCAGTTTTAGGGTAATATTCGTATTTTTTATGGCCGTGGCTGGAGAGCCGCGGCGCGTCAAATTGCAGCGCAGTTTCAGGGACCGCGGCATTTCCCTTATAGCCCGTTATAGCCTCATGGCTAACCCTAACCTTAACCCTAACCTTAACCCTAACCTTAACCCTAACCTTAACCCTAACCCTAACCCTAACCCTAACCCTAACCTTAACCTTAACCTTAACCCTAACCTTAACCTTAACCCTAACCCTAACCCTAACCCTAACCCTAACCCTAACCCTAACCCTAACCCTAACCTTAACCTTAACCTTAACCCTAACCCTAACCCTAACCCTAACCCTAACCCCAACCCCAACCCCAACCCCAACCCCAACCCCAACCCCAACCCCAACCCCAACCCCAACCCGGCACAAAAATAACATGGCTTTTTCGGCCGCACGCCGCGGCACTGCAGATACTCCCATTTTTTTTTATTAACAATGCCCACAATTACATCTTGTGTCTATTGTTCTTCCTGTCACATCCACAATGCACAAGGGCTGTAGGTAAATGTGTGAAAAATATTCAGGTTATTAAGCTTTTAGTTGTTTATTTGTCCAGTGTAAGCACAATAAAGCACCAATAGAGTCCTCTGACAGTTTGCTTATAACTTCAACCAAATTATTATTTTGTACCTTCATAATAAATGATAATGACCTATTGACTAGCTGTGCTTTGGGCTGTTGCACAACAGTTACTTCACCGTCTGAGCCCACGCATGAATATTAATACTTGTGGATGTTAACGATGTGCCAAAGGGTTTGTGCTACTTAGGAAGTAGTTAAACACATTTAAATACTCACAGTGGCTTACAAAAGTATTCATACCTATGGAACTTTTCCACATTTTGTCACATCACAACCACAAACAAAATAAATCACAAAAAAGCCAGTAGAGCAACACAAAGTGGCACACAATTGTGAATTGGAAGTATATGATTTGTATATGATTTACTGATTAAAAAATAGATAAAAGATGCAAAAGTATTCAGCCCCTTTTCTCTGCGTGCCACCAGTCGCTGTCAAAAGTTGCCTGCTGATTACTGAAATATTGACTGTTGACCTATGATTCCAGTCTATAATTAAAACTCCTAATAATGAGCTCAAAAAGAAACAGAAAAGTCTAGTGTAACGAACCAAACAAGTAGTATTTCTGTGTATAAATGCAATTGTCTCTCTTGTGTCGGCCGGTCCTCAGATTTGGCAGGAAGCTGGTGATAGTGGCCTCTCAGAAGGTGCGTTTCCGGGCTCTGATCGGAACTGAAAGCGACCCGGACCTGAAGCTGTCTGATGAGTCGTACTGTGTGCTGGAGAGAGTGGGCCGGTCCCGCTGGCAGGGGGAGCTGCAGAGGGACCTCAACAACGGCCCCTTTAAGTACGGGACTCGTAAAGGATTCTGTTTCAGTTTTATCACTTTACTTTTCAACAGCGATACGTTTATAACTTCAAGTAATGTTTCTGTAAGAATAAACATAGACGGGTGCTGCAGGTTGAGTAAATACAATTCTCATTATAGTACCTGATTTTGATTGTGTTATGTGAAAAACAGAACTAGTTAAATTTGAACTATCATTACACTTGAATAAATTATGATGGGATGTTGAGAGGGCACACAGTTTTAGAATAAAGTTGTGTTTAATTTCCTTGTATTCAAAAATCACGTATCTAAGACGAGCTCATCTTTCATTTATGCTCAGGACAAACTCACACCACAGGACAGAAAAAAGGCGTTGTACCCCCAAACGTCAAAATGCCCTTTCACTCTGAATTCTGAATAACACGTGTATAAAAAGGTGGTTGTGCTTAGTTTATAAATACTTTGGTTGTGCTCCTCCAGAATCGAGTCCCGTAAGATCCACTACTTGAGGAAGTCCCTGGTCCAGCACTGTCTGGTCACGGTTCAGTCCCACGTGTGTCGCCTGACAACGGGCACCCAGCAGCACACCTGCCTGCTGCTGCTGCGCCGCTTCCATGTCAACAGGTCTGTGGATACATACTACCTGAGCGCCTGCTGTACATGTCTGATGACTATTATTATCAGTTTATTTGAAGAGGGACGATGCACAATAAAGGACCCATGTTATGCAAGATTGAGTTTTCTGGGCTCTAGTTAAATAAACCCTGTTTAGAAAGTCCTCACCTCCCGACTGTCAAATACACATAGGATGTAGATAGCCCATTAAAGGGCTGTTAGTATACAGAGAGGGTATTTTCAAGTGAAACCAAATACTCCCTTGATCAGGAGGTCCCGCTCTTTGGGCAGGGCTTACTCTGAGTAGGACAAATATCTGAGTTCCCAGACTCGATCCGCAGATTGAGATCGAAAACGTCTTGTTTTACTAAAAACAGTCCACATGATACAACTAACTCTTTTTCTACAATATGCCAATAAAGGTATGCTAATCTTACTGCACCATGTGAATGGAAATGAATTGACGATTTCATTGTTTTAATGGCGTCAATAATAATCTATTCGGTCACTGTCAGCACAGATGAACTTGAAAATAAATACAACTAAGCAAGTGACCTCTTGAAAGTTGACCTCAACTTGAATTAAATCCTCCAACTTGAATGAAATCCTCTATCTCTATGTCCTATTGTCACCTATTCCAAGAGGAGTCATTTGTATCCTTTGTTGTTTTTCTCCTGTTCTGCACAGGAGGAGCAAATATGACATTCTGATGGAGCGAGTGTCCAACATCTTGGAGGTTTCTCCTGGACAGAACTGCACTCAGATGGCCCTCCGAGAGTACCTGGTGAGAGGCTCCGCACCGCGCTCCAAATGCTCCGCACCGCATGTCGTATAGAGAGGAGGGGCAACACCCGCATCAGAGTAAATTGCAGAGTAAAATAAAGATGCCTAAAGCTGGGAGAGGAGGCATAACACACACATGACCAGATAGAGGCAAGTATTGTGGAAACCAGGCGGAGAGGGTCCCCAGGCTTCACGCCACATGCAATACAAAGTGTATTTGGGCCTTGTCAAACAAAGCACCAAAATATATGAGCTCGTACACAAGAAGAAATAAGGAAATGACTCAGAGGATACCAGTCCGCTATATAACTCCGGACCAGTTTTTTTTAAATTCAAAAAGAAGAAGTTGTATGAACTTAATGAGCCTGCTTGGTGCTTGTTTGTAGAATGTGGACGATCGCAGTTTCAAGAGGATCTTCCAGTACATGAGGTCAGCCAAACTAGTGGAGCTGTTCACCACTCCTCTGGACGAGCTGGATCCAGAGTCTGGACCGTGTCTCAACAAAAGAGGTATCTGTGTGTGTGTGTGTGTGTGTGTGTGTGAGTGTGAGTGTATGAATGTGTGTGAGTGTGTGAGTGTGAGTGTATGAATGTGTGTGAGTGTGTGAGTGTGAGTGTATGAATGTGTGTGAGTGTGAGTGTATGAATGTGTGTGAGTGTGAGTGTATGAATGTGTGTGAGTGTGAGTGTATGAATGTGTGTGTGAGTGTATGAATGTGTGTGTGAGTGTATGAATGTGTGTGTGAGTGTATGAATGTGTGTGTGTGTGTGTGTGTGAGTGTGAGTGTATGAATGTGTGTGAGTGTGTGAGTGTGAGTGTATGAATGTGTGTGAGTGTGTGAGTGTGAGTGTATGAATGTGTGTGAGTGTGAGTGTATGAATGTGTGTGAGTGTGAGTGTATGAATGTGTGTGAGTGTGAGTGTATGAATGTGTGTGTGAGTGTATGAATGTGTGTGTGAGTGTATGAATGTGTGTGTGTGTGTGTGTGAGTGAGTGTGTGAATGTGTGTGTGAGTGTGTGTGTATGAATGTGTGTGTGTGTGAGTGTATGAATGTGTGTGTGTGTGTGTGAGTGTATGAATGTGTGTGTGAGTGTGAGTGTATGAATGTTTGTGTGTGTGAGTGTGTGTGTATGAATGTGTGTGTGTGTGAGTGTATGAATGTGTGTGTGTGAGTGTATGAATGTGTGTGAGTGTGAGTGTATGAATGTGTGTGTGAGTGTATGAATGTGTGTGTGAGTGTATGAATGTGTGTGAATGTGTGAGTGTATGAATGTGTGAGTGTGTGTGTGAGTGTATGAATGTGTGTGTGTGTGTGAGTGAGTGTGTGAATGTGTGTGTGAGTGTGTGTGTATGAATGTGTGTGTGTGTGAGTGTATGAATGTGTGTGTGTGAGTGTATGAATGTGTGTGTGAGTGTGTGTGTATGAATGTGTGTGTGTGTGTGAGTGTGAGTGTATGCATGTGTGTGTGTGTGAGTGAGTGTGTGAATGTGTGTGTGAGTGTGTGTGTATGAATGTGTGTGTGTGTGAGTGTATGAATGTGTGTGTGTGTGTGTGAGTGTATGAATGTGTGTGTGAGTGTGTGTGTATGAATGTGTGTGTGTGTGTGTGTGTGTGTGAGTGTATGAATGTTTGTGTGTGTGAATGTGTGTGTGAGTGTGTGTGTATGAATGTGTGTGTGAGTGTGTGAATGTGTGAGTGAGTGTGTGAGTGTGTGTGTATGAATGTTTGTGTGAGTGTGTGTATGAATGTGTGTGTGTGTGTGTGTATGAATGTGTGTGTGTGAGTGTATGAATGTGTGTGTGAGTGTGTGTGTATGAATGTGTGTGTGAGTGTATGAATGTGTGTGTGTGTGTGTGTGTGAGTGTATGAATGTGTGTGTGTGTATGAATGTGTGTGTGTGTGTGAGTGTGAGTGTATGCATGTGTGTGTGTGTGAGTGAGTGTGTGAATGTGTGTGTGAGTGTGTGTGTATGAATGTGTGTGTGTGTGAGTGTATGAATGTGTGTGTGTGTGTGTGAGTGTATGAATGTGTGTGTGAGTGTGTGTGTATGAATGTGTGTGTGTGTGTGAGTGTATGAATGTGTGTGTGAGTGTATGAATGTGTGTGTGAGTGTATGAATGTGTGTGAATGTGTGAGTGTATGAATGTGTGAGTGTGTGTGTGAGTGTATGAATGTGTGTGTGTGTGTGTGTGTGTATGAATGTGTGTGTGAGTGTGTGTATGAATGTGTGTGTGTGTGTGTGTGTATGAATGTGTGTGTGTGAGTGTATGAATGTGTGTGTGAGTGTGTGTGTATGAATGTGTGTGTGTGTGTGTGTGAGTGAGTGTGTGAGTGTGTGTGTATGAATGTGTGTGTGAGTGTGTGTATGAATGTGTGTGTGTGTGTGTGTGTGTGTATGAATGTGTGAGTGTGAGTGTATGAATGTTTGTGTGTGTGAGTGTATGAATGTGTGTGTGTGTGTGTGAGTGTATGAATGTGTGTGTGTGTGAGTGTATGAATGTGTGTGTGTGTGAGTGTATGAATGTGTGTGTGAGTGTGTGTGTATGAATGTGTGTGTGTGTGTGTGAGTGAGTGTGTGAATGTGTGTGTGAGTGTGTGTGTGTATGAATGTGTGTGTGAGTGTGAGTGTATGAATGTGTGTGTGTGTGTGAGTGTGTATGAATGTGTGTGTGAGTGTGAGTGTATGAATGTGTGTGTGTGTGTGAGTGTGTATGAATGTGTGTGTGTGTGTGTGAGTGAGTGTGTGAATGTGTGTGTGAGTGTGAGTGTATGAATGTGTGTGTGTGTGTGTGTGAGTGTGCATGAATGTGTGTGTGTGTGTGTGTGAGTGAGTGTGTGAATGTGTGAGTGTGTGTGTGTGAGTGTATGAATGTGTGTGTGTGTGAGTGTATGAATGTGTGTGTGTGTGAGTGTATGCATGTGTGTGTGTGTGAGTGTATGAATGTGTGTGTGTGTGAGTGTATGAATGTGTGTGTGTGTGAGTGTATGAATGTGTGTGTGTGTGTGTGTGTATGAATGTGTGTGTGAGTGTGTGTGTATGAATGTGTGTGTGTGAATGGGTGTGTGTGTGAGTGAGTGTGTGAATGGGTGTGTGTGTGAGTGAATGTGTGAATGGGTGAAGATTCAAGAGTTATTTTATAAAAGTGACCATTTATGTTGATTTGATGAAACATTAGTGTTTCCTGCCACACTACTTCAGATGTGATTAGTTTTTTTTCTTATTTTTGTGGCCAGTCCTTTTGAATGAATTGGCCACAAAAGATGTACATTATTTATTGTTTTATCTTTTCAATTGAATAATAAATCATTATGTCCAGATAGTTACTCTACAGTTACTTTTACCTGAGCAGTGGTCTTTCCAAATACATATATAATCACTTGCATACAGACTTTAGCTGCTTGATCACCCACCTCTGCATTTGTCGTATCATCTGGCAGGGCATCACATTTAAAATGGTAATGCTGAAGAATTCTTAACTCTCCTGTGAATGTGTTGCCAGGAAACAAGGTGCAGGTGCGCTGCATTCATCTGGTGAAGCCGTACTCTAAGAAGAAACTGCCTGATGACGATGAGGACGAGGAAGAGGAGGGGGGAGGCTTTCGTCCCGTGGGTCGCATCATGGAGAGGGATATGCTGTCCCAGGCCTATGACATGGGTAGGGATGATAAGATTTGATCCATATCTATGTATTTATAATTCTTCATATAGCTCCGAAGACTCATTGATTCTTCGGTCTTAGTCAAGTTTAAAAGCCTGTATTTTAGCTATCCTAATTTCAATACATCTTGTAAGAAGTTTTGGCTACATTACCACTAAAACGACCATATAAAGCTTGTTTTGAAGCTCAGTTTCAGAGGGATGAGATAAACATGCGCGGGATCAAACCGCCTGACGCTGCGAGGGCTTTTCCGTCCCGGTTCTTCACAAGTGTTTTATTGATATTCTCAGAAACAGACCTCTGCTGTCTCTGATCATACGCCACTACCATTGTTTTAGCTCTCCTTTGCCGCCTGCGTTAAAGTGCCTGTATACACATGCACTCTGCACGACGAGCAGCACAGGTCCTGAACTTACCTAAATTCAAACCTTAGGTAAGTAGAGGAGACTGGATACTGCAGCCCAAAGCGCCATCGATAAAAGGAATAGTTTAAGGAAGAAGACAAACAATTCTGATATTTAAAAGTGGAACTAGATCTCAAGTGGAACCTGTTCTCGATGCCAGTCGCTAGACATGGGCCACATTGGCACAGCTTGTCTCAATCGCTGAATCACTTTTATTGAACATCTTTCACAACATAAGACATGTGTTTTCTTCAGTGGTGTCGAGTGGGACCAAAGGCCTGACGTGTGTGGCCGTCGGTGCCAAATTGAATGTGGGCAAATTGGAGAGAAGGATGATCTGCAGACAACTGGAGAGGGAGGGAGTCATCAAGGTGAGACACAGAGACAAGGAGCCGTGCATCACTCTGGAGACATAATCTGAAAGCTGTCGTCCTTCTGCAGGGGTTCATGGAGGATGTAGGTCGACAGAGGACTACCAAATATCTAAGCCACAAGTATGTATTCCACTTTAGTTCTTTATTTCCCATCTCAAAGGTTTCCACACTCCTACAGGGTTCACACATGTTCGGGAAAACCTGCAAAGTGGGAATGGGAAATAAGAAAACATGCCAGATACCAGTCCTGGAAATATATATATATATATTGTCCATGACACTGTGTCTTCCCTTTGCTTTGCTGGATTATTCAATATCAAATTAACGACTTTTGGAAAAGATGTGTTGGGGAAAGACCCCCAAACCCCCCTTCTCTTAATCTGCTCGACATGACCTTTGTGTCACATAATGCGACCCTTATTTTCCAGGGTTGATAACAAAACCAAAAGATTTTTGGTGATCCATATATCTGTATATAGGTTTTGCCTTGTTGTGTAAACTGTTTGCCAATATTATGAATTTCAGGTATAGCATTAAACTTCATGCATTTGTAGACGCTGTGATCACAAAACTAAACTGTAGAATTATTTCCTGAAAAGAATGGGGACTCTGTCCTGATAAACAAGGCCTTACATTAGCATTTATTCCTTATTTGTGCAGTTAGTGTTTGTTTGTTTGTTTGTTTGTTGTGTGCAAACATTATAGTTGTATAATGGCCAAAAGGAATTTACGTACTCAATCAGCTGACTCCCATAATGACATTCATTTATATCTATCAACGATTGTGTGTTCATATATTTATGCTAGAGCACGAGCGCCGACATTTTCTGGTGTCCCACCGCCATCCTCAAACCTCAGCCCAGCGAGGGTTGAGGTCAAAGAGTAACTACAGTGTCATGGCGACGGTCCAAACACACAGGATTTTTACCATTATAGACTCCAATCAAAGGCTTCTGTAGATGCTTGATTCTTTTCTACACTTAGGTTTGGATAAATGCCTTTCCTGAATAGTTTGAAATGGATTTTGATCTAGTAAATTATTCTTTTGTTTGGTATAGAAATCAGTATCGAGTATTGCATTTTTTTCCTTAATATTGAAATTGAGTTTAATTTTAGTCTAATGACAACAGTAAAGTATCTCAAAAACGATCCAAATAAATATGTTAAAACATGTCTTTAAACGTATTAGTTCAGGTTAAATATCAGGCAAACGTAAGATGACTGACGAAAATGTTGCATTATTACCTAATAAAAGTGCTTCTTCCAGTTTAAAAATAAAGAATAAACGCTATACTCAATAGTTTTGCAGAACAACATCTACGACAATATTTTCAGAGAGCGGCAGAATCTAATCTGCTAAACTAATCCAAAAATCCCATGCAATTCAGAACATGTTTGTAGATGTCTAAACTACATATTAAGCTGTTTGATCCAAATTAAAACAGTGATTTGCTAGTCCTTCCCTTTCAAACTGATTTGGATTAAGATTGTGTCCTAAGATCATCCTCTGCTCTTCCAGGTGTGTCGAAGTCAGCGACAAACTGCATCAGTTTGTCAAAGAGCATGAACGCAACCAGCTCCTGTGCTCCAGCGGTGGTCCCGACTCCCCCAAGCCTCCCTCCACAAGCAAGACCCTGTCCAACATGGACATGTGCAGGATCTCCAACCCCAGAAAGAGCGACGTGCGTGTGCGCGTTCGAGGAAGGCCAAAGGGTAAGGGCCCCAGTGAGAAGGAGCAGCAGAGGAGCAGAGAGGAGTCCCCAGAGGAGCAGAAGGAAGAGCCACACGCCTGTGAAGGTACAACACCAGTCTTAAGTTTACTTACTGTACCATGAAGAACACACACCATTTTAAACTTCTCCATGTGTTTCCAGAGCCCACCACAGCAGCAGAGGAGGACGCCCCCTCAGCTCCTCCTCAGACAGAAGGAGCCTTGACCATTGTTACAGACGCCCAGCTGCCCCTGGTATCAGACTTATGTACTAATTTAGTTTATGAAATCGGCCTATTATATCTGAATAAACAATTGCATTTGCATTTTCATGAACTATATAAACACCTAAACATTAAATAACCATAATAATGAGAGAAATAAATGCAATATATCCTACACTGCTCTTGTATTTAGAGCTGAACCCAGTGTTGGGGCTGTTTTTCTGTTGCTGAAAACACATCCTTCACACAGATGGTGCCCACATTTCCCCAAACGCACCATGAGAAGCTCTGGTTTAGCCCATACTGAAGTGAGATGTGACCCTCTCCTCTCTCTGATCTCTGCAGCCCTCCTCCAGGAACCACGAGACCATCCGCCTTCTGAGGAGGAAGAACCTCATCGTGGAGGCCATCCAGGACCTGAAGATCTTAGAGGGACTTTACCCGTGAGTAAACATGTGATACTATTATCACAGGAGTTCTGAAACTTAAAGACAAAGCTTTAATGTCTGCATAGCTTTGGTTTAGTCCTGACTTACAGTGGTCCACTTCGGATGTAGTCCTGATTTTGACTTGGTTTAAACCTGTTATTTTCTTTTAGACCAGGGATGGGTAAACATAGGCACACATGTCACGGTGATCAGACATATTACTGTGCTCACTCTCGCTCCCACAGCTTGAAGCAGCTGCTTCTGTAGCCGCACAGTGACTGACTCTCACTTTGTGCCTGCCGTGGCTTTGGGGTCTTTCCTCTGGTGTGCACAGGGGCCGCGAGTAGATGTCGCGAGCCTGTCTTGTGTGTTAGAGCCGCCCTTTACAGCCGCACTGCCATGTATTTGTGCCTGGACCTGACTCGTTATCAAGCACTTACAAAAGAAATAATTGTTTTATTGTGAAAAGATCAGAAAGCCTCACAGCATTAAAGACAAGTAGCTGACAATGACAGGAGAAGAAGCAGGTCATGTCATAATAAGACGACTGATCATATTCAGTTCAAAGTAAAACGGAATAAAATAATGATTTTCTTATTTGAGTAATTTTTAAAGATGATATGTTGAATTATGAGGAATGGCCTGCAGGAGAAAGTGGTAGTGTGTTTGATAATTAGATGACATTGTGACTAAATGAGCTTCTCTAAAGCCACAATATAAAAGCCATTATGTGTCTATTGACTGTATCACCACATAAATCTTTTCATTATGTCACTGTGTGTATGAGGGCCCACTCAGAGGGCAGAATCCTCTCAAATTTGCCCTCAAAGACAAAAAGTTTGCCGACACCTGTTTTAGACCTTTTGTCAGCTCTCACCTGGTGCAAGTCTAGACTGGGTTTAGTTCTAGCATAGTCCGTTTTTATATACCTTTTATTATCAGTGTACTCTAAAGCGCGTTAAAGTAACGAACACAGTAACATAATCCTTAAAATATCAAAATAAACAAGAAAAGTAAATTGATAGGGCTTTATTTATCTTATATGTTGACAGATGACCAAACTACGATGCCATACAATAAGCATGTGTCCTCAAGCAATGAAAAACATCACTAAACTAATTAGTGGATTGACAAGAGCAGCGACGCACAACAGAACGCTCTTGTTTTAGGCCTTTAGTTTATGTAAGGCCAAAAAAAAAACATTTGTGTTTCCGGTAACATTGGAAAAAAAATCCAGGTTGGTAGGTCGGATTTTTATATATATATTTTAAAATCCTCGCACAGGTTTTGCAGACAGTTATCTTTTCTCAGAAATGAGAGCTTCGCATTGGTGTGGCCTTATTGGTGCAGATATTGAATAAAATAGTTCTCTACATCTATACTAGTCCAACCACAGGAAAGTGTGCCGCTCTGTTGTGTCCGCGCCGTGATCCGCGGCGCTGTCGCCCTGCGCGTGTTCGGTGAGCTCTCATTATTTTTCTTATTGTCACTTGAAGATGTGAGCACTTTGACAGCCAAATAACTCCACAGCTTAAACACCGGGCGTGGAACATGAATCTACAGTATTATAATATCATGGCTGCGGTCTGCACGCTGCCCAAAAAGAGCATCTGCAAACATAGATCATCTATGCGCCCGTAAAATAAAATCAAAAGTCCGGCGATTTTCATATGTTACGATCCCCACAGATGATTTTTTCCCGCAGCTTTTGGATTCGCTTTCACAATTTGACATTCTCGAAACGTACGGCCAGTAAATATGCGATAAAATGTTTAAGGTCGGGTTTTCGTTATTTTGAACTCCAGCTCGGTCGGGTTACCGGAAACACACCATTTTTTCTTCTTGGCCTAAATCAAACTCACTACTTCGCTGTTACTCCTCAGCTGTAAAATAGTGGTCATAACGAAGGAGAATGAGCTTTTCAAAAGGTGCATCTGAACGTTTATTTCTATTTGTTGTGAGGACAAGACTCCCAGTCGCTCGACCCAACTAAAAGCAACACGAAAAAATAACTTGGGGAGCACTATATTACATGGATGTAACGCAATAACGCATTACATTCCTCATTACTCTAAAAAAGTAATTTGAGTACTCCAACTCTGATTAGCATGGTCCTGTTTTAGGCTTGATTTAGTCTAGTTTTGACTTGGTTTATTCCTTGAGCATTTAGCGCTGGTGACGTCTCTCCACCTGTACGTCTCCAGGACTCTTGGGAGCTCCTTTAGTTCTTGTTTTGTCATGATCTAGTTCCGTTTCAGACCTGCTGGTACTGAGAAAGATGGTCATTCACATTCTATCATCTGAAACCTCTCAAACACACTCTCTCCAGGCTGCAGAAAATCATCAACACTGATGAGAAGAGCCTGGGATTGAACACCAAATGTTGTAAGAAGACCATTCTCCGCCTGGTCCAAACTCTGGCCAGAGAAGGCCTGATCAAACTCTACACCACCACGGTCATCCAGGACGGGGTCACCAGGAAGGTCCAGTGGAACTCCTCTCCTCACATTTATCCCGTTGTGATTTCTCCCGTATCGTGACGATGCAATGACGCCCCCAAACGCAGGTGAACTTGTACGCCCACCCGTCCATCCAGTCCTCTGACGAGATCGTCCAGAGAACCATAGACCAGATCCGCTTCAAGATGTCCAGCTCGCACTCAAACACACGGTGGGTCACGAATATTTAAGGTTTGTAGGAGAGCGGATCTGATCGTTCGTGTTTCATGGAGAGTTTTGGTGTGTTGTGCGTTGGTAGTGCGTAAAGTGGTCGTTTTGAGAAGGTTATTTTTCATGTATATTTCAAGAGTTTTTAAAATGTCCAAATGGAGACAACATGAGACAAAGTGAAGCAACATCACAGATTAACATTAGATCTAAATGTTAAGGTTTCAAGGATTTTTGGCTTTATTTGTCTGAACAGTTTGAAAGTGTGAAATGGGGATGAGACAAGGGAGGACATGCTGCCTCCTTAACCACTCGAGCGCTGGGCAAAATATGATTTTTGAGCTCTTATAGCAAAAATCAAGCAACAATTTCACATTGCTTTGCTGTTAGAAGTGGTGGGTGATTTATATTTCTAGCCTCACATTTTTATTTGAGCTTACTATAAAGTATATAATAGCTGTAGGTAAAATGAAGGTTATTAGAAACACTTCTTTAGGTGTTTTCCTGAATTAGGCCGACTCAAAAATAAAAAATGTTTAATTAATCCTAGTTTCTCCATTGAAATCACATTCTGTTAAACATTTCTAAGGGGTTTGTACGTGCAGCCTCTCTTCAAATAGCCAACATATGAATCTTCTCCAGTTGCGTTCAGAGACTGACAACCCAAAAGTTCGAAGTTCTAAGTTTACGTGCATTTTAGAAATCCTGTTCAAATCGGATCAGGCCAGAAATGTGGTTTTCCAGACATGCTTGTAAAAACCTGCTGATTGATCTGGATTATTACCAGGCCACCGGAAGAAGAAACGTGCAGTGGACAGTCCAGCAACCCCAAGGAGCCAGTGAAGGCCCCGTCCAAAGATGTCCAGAAGAGCAAGAGCAAAGTGGGACACAAAAAGAGGGACACATTCATTCCCACCTCAGGTTAGCCTCGCACCCTCTGCCTCTGAGCGCCCTCTGCCTCTGAGCGCCCTCTGCCTCTGAGCGCCCTCTGCCTCTGAGCGCCCTCATCTCTCCTATCCCTCCCGTCTCTCCCGTCTCTCCCGTCTCTCCCGTCTCTCCCGTCCCTCTCGTCCCTCCCGTCTCTCCCGTCCCTCCCGTCTCTCCCGTCCCTCCCGTCTCTCCCGTCTCTCCCGTCTCTCCCGTCTCTCTCGTCTCTCCCGTCTCTCTCGTCTCTCCCGTCCCTCCCGTCTCTCCCGTCTCTCCCGTCTCTCCCGTCTCCCGTCTCCCGTCTCCCGTCTCCCGTCTCTCCCGTCTCTCCCGTCTCTCCCGTCTCTCCCGTCTCTCCCGTCTCCCTCGTCTCTCCCGTCTCTCCCGTCTCTCCCGTCCCTCTCGTCTCTCCCGTCTCTCTCGTCTCTCTCGTCTCTCCCGTCCCTCCCGTCCCTAACGTCGCTCCCGTCCCTCCCGTCCCTCTCATCTCTCCCGTCCCTCTCGTCTCTCCCGTCCCTCTCGTCCCTCCCGTCTCTCTCGTCTCTCTCGTCTCTCCCGTCCCTCTCGTCCCTCCCGTCCCTCTCGTCTCTCCCGTCTCTCCCGTCTCTCCCGTCTCCCGTCTCTCCCGTCTCTCCCGTCTCCCTCGTCTCTCTCGTCTCTCCCGTCTCTCCCGTCTCCCGTCTCCCGTCTCCCGTCTCCCGTCTCTCCCGTCTCTCCCGTCTCCCTCGTCTCTCTCGTCTCTCCCGTCTCTCCCGTCTCTCCCGTCTCTCCCGTCTCTCCCGTCTCCCGTCTCTCCCGTCTCTCCCGTCTCTCCCGTCTCTCCCGTCTCCCTCGTCTCTCTCGTCTCTCCCGTCTCTCCCGTCCCTCTCGTCTCTCCCGTCTCTCTCGTCTCTCTCGTCTCTCCCGTCCCTCCCGTCCCTAACGTCGCTCCCGTCCCTCCCGTCCCTCTCATCTCTCCCGTCCCTCTCGTCTCTCCCGTCCCTCTCGTCCCTCCCGTCTCTCCCGTCTCTCCCGTCTCTCCCGTCCCTCCCGTCCCTCCCGTCCCTCCCGTCTCTCCCGTCTCTCCCGTCTCTCCCGTCTCTCCCGTCTCTCTCATCTTCTCTCCCTTCTCTTCTCTCTGCAGTGCGGGGCCTCAGTAAGGAGCTAGGATACCAGCCCAAGATGCACCGGTTGCGTGTGGTTCATAACTTCCTGTGGTACATGCTTTACGGACACCCGCTGAGGCACAACCCCAAAACACAGGCGTTTGAGAAGGCTGTGCCCTCCTCTCAGCCCTGTGGCCCTGCTGATGAGGGGCCCCAGGGTGCAGA
>NW_027316056.1:35273385-35308385 GCF_026437365.1 Eucyclogobius newberryi | reverse complement strand
TTATTTATGATATACTCCTGATCTGTTTATTGTGCCTGTCTGTATTTGTCTAAAACAGAAAGATCTGCCATGCCGAGCTATTTGACCCCTAAGAAGACGCTGGTCACTGATGAAGAAGTCCAGGTACCTCTTCACTAACTGTAGCTCTCACACAAAGACTGTACATGTATTAGGACCTTGTTGTAACCATGGTGATGGTAGGTGGTGGAAGAGCCGGCCAGCAGGAACATGCAGGTGGTGGGAGGAAAGCAGCAAAAGAGGAAAAGACAAAAGAAGGACGTGGTCAAGGCCCCTCGTAAAAAGAAAGGTACAGATTTTAAGAAGCTTTTTTCCATATTGGCACCTTTGCCCTGTTTTATCCTAAATAAAGAGCTCTCCAGAGCTGTGCGGAGCAGCTGCGGAGCTGCGCAGTCGTATCCCCATCTATACATTTGTGTCACTTGGCCATAACCTGCCAAACTGCAGCACATTCACAAACAATGTGCCATGTTAAAGAATATCATGATTTACCTAATATCTCCATCGTGTTTGTGAAATATTTGTCAAGTCAAGACTTTATTTCTATAGCACATTTAAACACAACTGCAGTTGACCAAACTGATAATACCAAAAGTTAAACACATCAAACAATGTAAACAGTGAAGTAAACAAGACTCAAAATGTCTTGTTTTTCTAAAACAGTCTCCAGATGTCGACAGGTGAGTCTTTTGGAGCTCCATTGGAGTGAATGAGGGATTATATCGATTTGTTCAAGTTCTGTAGATATTATATATATATATTATATATTAGACCCATAATAGACCCATCAAAGTGACAGACCTTCAGAATTTTCTGTCTCAGCTGAAAAAAATCTGTCAATGAGAGAATTCTCAGTGACTGTGTCCTCTGGACTAGAGCAAAGGGAGCTTGTTCCAGAACTTTCCCATTCTAAAGGTTATTTTTTTAACAATAAAATAATTGTATTTTCTGTCACACCACAGTTTTCAGAAAAGTTGGGTTTTACAAAAATAATAATATAATGATGATTTCTTTGTAGCTTAAACCCTGAAGTCCTGCTTTTTATGTATTTCTTCTTAAATATGTGATTTTCTTAGGACAGCGTTAAACTTCTAATATATTTTAGATTTAAAGTACATTTAGTAAAGATTACATATCTTTCTGCCAACGTCTTTATTAACTGTCTCTGACACAAGTAACTTATTCTAGACAGTTTTGTGTTAGTCACTGATTTTTTTTTAAATTTAACACAAATAAATTAAACACAACTTCATTCTAAATGTCTGTGTATAAAATTCTATAAAAGTCCAGCACTTCATACACTAAGATTTACTTTCAAATGTAAAGTGCATTGTAAATAAAACACATTATTATTATAGAAGGCATTTTTATGCCCTATTTGGTTGAATATAATTATATATTATATTATATTGTATTATATTATATTATGTTTATGTAACTTAGCTATAACTTAACTCAACCAAATACTGCTTTCTTTATGTGTAATGTTGTATCACTAAACACAACCACTTTGAATCAAATAGAAGAATGAGTTGGGGGCGGGAGTAAATAAGTTGTGCATGTTTGAGGAGGAGGTGATGTGACTGTGGTTTTGTGCTCTGACAGAGGCGAAGAAGCGCAGCTCGGCCCACGACGAGCGGGACCACGAGGCTCTGAAGCAGATGACCCGACAGAGGGTGTACTGGTCCCAGCAGGAGGACTCGCTCATGATGCTGTGTGCTGTGGCCACTCACATGCTCAACAGCAAGGTCTGACATGCCACTTGTGCCCCCGCACCACCGTAATGTGCCCCCACACCACCGTAACGTGCCCCCACACCACCGTAACGTGCCCCCACACCACCGTAACGTGCCCCCACACCACCGTAACGTGCCCCCACACCACCGTAACGTGCCCCCACACCACCGTAACGTGCCCCCACACCACCGTAACGTGCCCCCACACCACCGTAACGTGCCCCCACACCACCGTAACGTGCCCCCACACCACCGTAACGTGCCCCCACACCACCGTAACGTGCCCCCACACCACCGTAATGTGCCCCAACCACCGTAACGTGCCCCCCCACACCACCGTAACGTGCCCCCACACCACCGTAATACCACCGTAATGTGCCCCCACACCACCGTAATGTGCCCCCACACCACCGTAATGTGCCCCCACACCACCGTAATGTGGTAGAGACTGACAAAAATAAATAGCTCCATATTTGACAGAAGTATCCCGATAACCTCATCAAAAAAATACCTGGAGTTGTTTTATCTAGTTTTGATGAATCCTGTGAAAATATCAGCGGGTTGCTTTGAGTATCCACCCTGCTCCTCTCCCCTTCCCCCCGCCGCCCCTCCTCCGGCACAGACCCGCTCCTCTTGTGTGCAAATGCAAGCTTTGTGTATGGGTTAGTGTCCAGTTTTGTGACATCATAGGTAGAGCTCCGATGTCTCCTGCTCTGTTTTTAAGTACATAAATAATCACCAGACTCGTTTTGAGCATTTCTGCCTCAATTCATTACAACTATGTGGTTAGCATGTCGGGGCAAGCTAGATTTGTTTATCTCCCCTCTGTAATTACCTCTGCTGCCAGTAGATGGAGCCCAACTCAATTCTGAATGTGGGAAACGCCTGACAGTTATGAAGTCTTTTAGTAGAGACATCATTTCTAAGTTCTAAAGCATGAGATGCCAAAGCTGAGCTATTCAAAAGCATGTTTAAAAGACGATATCAATACAAATAATGAATGAATGAAATAAATACATTTCCAACTATGGTTTTGATTCGGGAGCATGGTTTAAGACGTGTTCTTTAAATCTGATTGTTGAGGCATCTTTTTGATCAATTTCTTGTAATCGTATCAGGTAACCAACGGAGACAGACTTTGTTGTGTTTTGCTGGCGCTCCCTGGAATAACCTGTTGTTGATGTGTTCAGCTCAAGAGGCCATTTGTCCCGTACTGTGTGGTGAGAGACATTCTGCACAAAGAGTTTGAGAAGTCTCGAGATAAGACATCTTTGGCGGTGGGCCGCCGCACACGCTACATCCTGAAGAACCCCCAGACCGTCCTCAACTACAGGTGTGTGCTCCCTCGGCCCCGCCTACGTTGCTCTGCTTTGGTGTAGACGTCACAATATCTGACTTTACACAGATAGAAGGCGCACTTAGACCATGGATCGATACAAAATGTGAATGGTACAAGAATAAAGTTGTGTTCCCATAATAAGACCTCACTGAGACACAAGCCATGTTTCCACTGTTTCGGAGTGGACTGTATGGTCCTTCTCCCCTGTCTTAAAGCAGAACTAAGTCATTTTAGCAATAGAGCTCCCTCTGCAGCTCCCATCTGAAAATACACAGAAAAAAAGTCAATAGAATCACACAGCAAAACATGTCACATGTTGGGCCGCGTGAGGTCGAGCCTCCGTCCTGCTCACTTTTGGCTCCCGGATTTCTTTTGATTGAAATTATTGAAATAAGAGAGATTGTAAGCGGCAAAAAGATAAAAATAGAAAATAACAATTTCTTACCAAACGCTGATTTGATCTTGTGTAAACCGCCGTTTATGTTGAACCCACACGCTAACACGTGCTAGCTTTCTTTTGCTGTTTATTGATCCAGGGCCTCGTGTCTTGATCCAAAATATGATATTTCCAGAGCACAATGCATTACATAAAGAGAGGTTAAACGTGAAATAAAAGCAGGGAGAGCTGAGGATGAACCAGAAGTAGTTTCCTGTTTACTCGAGCTTTAGCCACGTCCCACAGATACGCACACTTGGAATTACTAAAAGTTTTTTTTTCTTTTTCGAATTGCTGAGATCAGTTTGATGTGTGTTCTAGGATCTGTCTGGCGGAGTTGGGCCAGGACAAGGCTCTGCTCAAACTGTTAGAAGAAAACCTGCCGAAAAACCCTGAGGATCCCGAGGTCAGTCATTACTTTACAATATAAATGCATGTTCTAATTTGTATTGGAGAAAGTACTGCAGCACATTATTCCTGTGTTTTCTTTGTCTAACTGGTCTTGGCTCTGTGCTCTCGTCCCTCAGGCGTGTGCCGAGTCCTTTGCTGAGTATGTGCAGCTGCTCAGGCAGAAGTTCAGTGCTACCATAAACCTGAGTGAGCTTGTCATACCTGACAGCAAGGAGCAACTCTTCTCTCAGTAAGACCCACACCAATATAAATCACCACTCAAGCAGCTCTTTGTGAAGAAAAGTGTAGAAAAAAACTGTTGAAAATGACAGGAAATAGTTTGGCACGATTTACATATATTTTTTCAGACTCTTTAAACGTCAAAACATGTAAATATACAAAGTCAATCCGTTAATGTAAATGAGCTCTTTGCAGTTGTTTGATTCCTCGTCGTGTGTTTGTGCAGGTTCAAAATCTGTGCGATCGACAGTGTGCGACGGCTCCACATCACGGACTCTCTGAGCAGGTACTTTACAGATACATGGCACATTTCACAGTCTGTTGAGCGACGCTTCAGGGTGTGATTGTTTTCACAGCACTGAGGACATCCACGCCATTGTCCTTCACAATCTGATCCAGAGCACGCTGGCCATGACCAACTCTCAGATGAAGAGCTCCAGGTCCTTCCAGGTACAGCACAGACGTGTGCAGTCACACAGGCAGATCCAGCCACAGCAGCGCCAGTTTAGGGATGAGCACACATGGAATTTATTGCTTTTTTTTGTTTGTTTTTTATTATACCAATATGCGATATTTGACTTGCTGTTGCCCATAGTCGATGATTACTTATGCCAATTTTTTACATTTAAATTCATAGCAAGGTCATTTATGCATCTCTTCTATTTCCATTGTATCTATTAGTTTGTTAAGAAAAAAACATTGAGAAAATAATGGCAGCAAATACCAACCGTTTCTTTGTTTTCTCAATCAGTCAATGCGATACTGGGACTGATATAAATTGCCCAATATAAATTGAAGAAGGCCTAATAATCCTCTTTAATCCAAGTAAGAATGTATCATTCTCATTTCACAGAAATCTTGTGGCACAAAAAGAAAAAGAGGAGCTCTCTCTCTAACTGGTTGATGACTGCATTTTATTGAATTCTTTATCATTTTAGAGTGTTCTGAGCACATTTCTGTACCAAAAAAAGCAACACAATTAGCCATTGTCAAACTCAAAGAACAAAACAGTGGCACAACCATTATTCTTCTCACACCACGGGTCGGATTTGGCAACGCTTTAGTAGATGGTGTGTAATTTCAACCAAAAAAGTGTTAAAACATTGCCCTAAGCTAAATATAGGTTGCATTCACGTGCTATAATTTGATTAGTTAATAATCTCAGATAGAGGCAGGGCCTGTTTAACTCTATGGGAGATGTTTTTGAAAGTAATGTCAAAAAAAGTAATCCATAAACGTTCAACCTTATTGATTTGTTAGAGATTTGGGCCAACAAACTTGCAACATTTATCTTATGATTTAAAGTTGTTGAATAATGTGATGCCTTTGGGAACACAACCTCCTGCACGGCCCTTAAGAGTATTAACAATGCACAAACGAGAGGGATCAGAGGACTCTGGATCTGCAGCCTGTATCTTGGGTTCGGTCCGAGCTGTGTGTGTTTAAATGAAGCTCACGACTTCCTTCCTTGTGTCTCTCCCCGTCTCGTTTTGCCCGCAGACCTTTCACGTGTACAGCAGCTACAGCCAGGATCTGCTCTGCGAGGTCTTCGTCCAGTGCAGGAAGCGAGGCCTGGTGAACCGCCGCAGGATCAACAACCGCATAGGACCCAAGAAGAACCGCGCCCTGCCCATCCTGCCCATGTCCTACCAGCTGTCGCACTCCTACTACAGGTACAGGACACTCTCCAGCTCATGCTCAACATGCCAGTGGTAGAAACATGTTATTCACTCATGGTTTTTGGAGAGTTCTGCTACTTTTGGGAAAAAGTCCCTGACTAATCAAAAAATGAATCCCTGGCTAGTCTACTACTAAAATAGTTGTTAGTTAAAGCCTAGTATATGTATGTATATTTTTATATCTATAATCCAGCAATTCATGTTTTGATTATTTGGTATTTCCCGCAGGAAAATTCACAAAAGTTGAGCCTGTAATTCTAATATGTAATTAATATCTTTTAAACTTTTAAACATGTATATTTTAAAGGACAAATAGTATGCATTATTTGTATTGTTATTGGCCTTTAAACATTGAGCTTGAGTACCTTTTTAGTTTAGCATCTAGTGCTTGAGAACAAAAATAAATAAAATTACATTTGGATCTCTGCTGTTTCCCATGGAACTAACTGAGTTTTGGTGCCATCTACTGGCTGCAGAGGGAACAGGCTCATAGAAAACAACCACAAAGTCCTTGTGGAAATGCAAGCAAGTACAAAGTTGTACTGATCGTGATCAGAGAAATTCAGAATCTGGCAATGATTAAGTGTGTTTTTGAACACTTTCTAACCAGGATTCATCAAACTAGTGTGAATTATGCTACATACGGCTCCAGGTATTTTTTATGAGGGAAAAATGTTGGAACGTGGTTCAAAGCTAAATTTTTTCATAATATCTGTCCTATAACTTAAATATGAGTTTAGCGTTTATAAAAGCACCACATTTAACTGGTAATAAACTTGAGCAAACAGATCAGTGCGGGAAAAGACCGAGGACCACTGAGAAGTCATATTCATGTGTGATTACGTACAATGTTTATTTTTTGGTAAAGATGCATAAAATAAGCTTTCTTTGCAAACGGTATTGAACTACAACTGACAGAACATTTTCAACAGTTTCTGTCCTTAAATAATGAAAATATAGTCAAGCTGATGACTGGCATGATGCTGATTGGGATTGACAACTTCTGTTGTTAAATATTCTGATCCAACCACAGGATGAAAGTCTTTTATTCTACACCTATCTCAAACAATACCAGCCTTTTTATTTTATTTTTGGTACAGGTATAAAATAAAGGCATGCATTATATTCATTCCTCCTTGTTACTTGTGTTACTTTCTGGCAGGTGTTTTTTGTGGCGCTTTCCTCAAGTCCTGTGCACCGACTCTTTTCGCTTCGTCCGAGACCTTCTGAACCTGCCCAGAACAAATGACCGAGCACTCACCCACTTCTACCAAGAAACTGAGAGCAGGGCCCCTGACGGAGAGCTGCTGGAGTCCAGGAAGACGGCCCGGGCCAGAAAGGACATGACTCACAAGGATGAATGTAATGAGTCTGTATTAGAGGAGTCCAAAGAAGAGGAGATGTGTGAGGAGCCAACAGCAGTGGACCCGCCTGACGTGAGCGACATGCTGCTGTTCTCCCTAGAGAATCCAGGGGGCGCTTGTGTAGCAGCCCTGAGCCTCATATCGCTGGGGCTTCTGTCTGTCTACTTGTCCATCCCCAAACAGATGGTGGTAGTGGACAGCACGCTGGTCGACACAGACACGGTCAAGAGGTAAACACATGTTATGTATTTCACAGCCGTAAAGAGACCGTGTGTATTCTGCTCTTACATGGCTCATGTTCAGTTCTATCTCCTCCAGAACTCCAGGCTCTCTAGTTCACTTTAAATCTCTTTAGAGTACTCCAAAGTTATTCTTCACTTGCCTTATACATTATGAGCATCCCAATTCGTTCAAGTTTGAGTGCTTTTAACTGCTTTCAGAGGCCAGAGCAGCGTTTACAGTCACTAAAGCTGATGTCGGCATGGAAACGACCCACTTCCTGCTTCACAGATAATCAAAATCATTATCAGACACATCATGATTAGATGTAGATGGCCCACAGTGGTCTCATTCTGACCCTAAGAGCTGTATATCTGTACTTGGGCAAAACAGGTTTTACTTTATTACATGGAAAACATCCGGTACAGCCCCTTTTTAAGAATACTTCAGCTTTACAAGTGTTCTGTAAAATCCAAATCCATGTTTTATTTGAACATTTTTTATCTTAGCACACAGCTACGTCAAATCCTACAACATACCCCACATAAATGTGAAATCTGAACTTCAAAAATAGATACTGTATATGACCATATCACATTACTGTATTATCTAAATAATTGAAGACTTTGCTCGTTTCCACAAAGATAAATTTTGATTAATCTTGTCTTGTTCCTGACTGACAATATCTACAAATTCAGGTCAGCTGTATTTAACAAAAGTACTAACCTTTTCCCCCTGGGTGTATAGTTCAAACCCCATAGCACTATGTATGCAGATAGATTGTGATGGTTGACCTGGTGTTCCTCTGCAGCACCCTGGACGAGGAGGACGAGGACGAGGAGGAAGCAGAGGAGACCAAGAAGATGGAGGTCAAGGCTCACCAGGCGTCTCACACCAAGTACCTGATGATGAAGGGCTGCTGCTCCCCAGGGATAGGTCAGCATCCACACTCACACAAACTGTCAAATATCACTAATGTGCAATGATAGAAAATGTCTTCTTTAAAGATTAAAGCCAAACTGAGTAAGATTTTGACCTTATCAAACATCTTTGTAAGTCCCTGTAATAGTTAAATATGTGTTTTCCGGGTGTTTGAAGTGCCTGTCATCGCCCCCAGAAAATCAGCCTTGCAACTTTTGCCGACATTGATTTGAAGACAACTCTCCTGAGAAACCCTGGCCCTCTTTTTATATTTGGCAATGTGAAATGATTTCATGATTTTATGTAAATGTATACCATCTTATTATGATAAGGAAAGAAAAAACGTCTATTTTCTGACAATGTATTTTCACAAGGGAGGGAGCTATATTACCAGAGACTTAATTAGTCTGTTTGGTCTCTTTGCTCCATTAGAATACGTAGATTTAATGGCTTCAAATGTCCAAACTCCACTCGCTGTAAAGATGAAATAGAAATAGAGTAACGTGTGTAGTTATCCACCTTGTAAATGCTCATATTCTTCACACCCTTTAAACCACACTGTTGCCACAAATCGGTACATGTTATCAATTTATTCCCTAAAAGAGACTGACTCGTAATCTTGTGTGTTGGATTCCAGTGAAGCTGCGTAACCTGAGCACCAACGACAACATTGTGGTGGAGTCGTGTGTGATGAAGCTCCAGCTGAGGGACAGGCCCGCCCACAGTGTCTTCAGCCTGGACGGTAAGGACCACTGACCACTGCACCATCAAAACACACTATCCTCCTCCAAATACTCCTGAACTCCGCCTCAGCGCTGTGGGCTCAGGTGTTTTCAGGTGGCCCCTCTCCACTGACCACAGAAAACCCACTCATGTAACACTTCGTCTTTGGTCACGCTTCTCTTAAATGAACATTGAAGCTAAATCCTTGCTTGCTAGTGGTGTAGTGGTTTAAGGCGTTGCTGATTTCCCCTACCTCCCATACACACCCACTTCTTTGTACCCAACTTCATTCTTCTTTTTTTTCTTAATCTGTGATACGTGTAGAATTTAGCTGTGTCACGGCCTGTGTGACACATACTTTAAGATGATGTAACGTAAAGGGGCAGACTTGTATAGCAGACTAAAGCATCATTTGTCTTCTCCTGTGTTGTAGCTGAACCTGCTCTGGACCTGTCCGTGTGCGGCCCGTCCCTTCTGCCCCCCGGCCTGTCCCAGTCCCTCTCCACGCCCCCCCTCAGTGCAGACGAGTGCCTGGCCCGGCTGCAGGAGTACAGGGAGTACTCCGCAGAGGACCTCCGAGCGTGTGCTCTGCTCTGGGACACACTGGACCAGGCTGGGGAGAGGGGTCTGGATGTGGGAGAGTTCAGTCAGAGCCTCAGAGAGCTGGAGCGGGCCCGGCCCCCGCGCACCAGGACCCTGCAGCAGTACACACAGGTACAAGACAAAGGCAGGAAACCACTTCATTCTCTGCCCCAGTTCAGAATGTGTGTGTCAACTTGGGGACATAACCAGTCACATAACAAACATAAAACCGAAAGTTACGACTGTAACTACGGTTCTATGAATCCCGGATGACCGCCAGAGGCGGTGCATAAAGCACTGGATGATCATCCTTGCGCATACACAGGTCGAGAATTAATAACAAAAAAGTCACCTTTGACCCCCCGGTGGCTCACGTGAGTCTATATAGTCACGTGACACCGGGAGCTCAATCCCTGGAAACCTTCTCGCAAAGCACGAGAATTCCGAGGGACCGGATGCTCTGGCGGTCATCCGGGATTCAAAGAACCGTAGTTACAGTCGTAACTTTCGTTCTATTTCATCCCTACTGACCGCCAGAGGCGGTGCATAAAGCACTGGATGACGAATACCAGCAGAGTCCCGAGGAATAGACAAAACCATACCTCAATGGGACGCAGAAGAGTGTTTCCGGAGAACCTCTTCCAGCGGTTGTGGAGAAACCACATTCACTCTGTAGAATCTTGCAAATGTATTCGGGGATGTCCAAGAGGCCGCCGCACAGATCACGTCCAAGGACACCCCGTTCATAGCGGCCCACGAAGTTGAGAGCCCCCTTGTGGAGTGGCACCTCACCCCGGACGGCAACGGTCGCCCTTGTCGAGTATAGGCTTCCGTGATTACATCAACAATCCAGCGCGCGAGACGCTGTTTGGACAGAGCCTGGCCCTTGCGCGGGCCGGCAAAACAAACAAACAGGCTCTCAGATTTGCGTATCAACGCTGTAGCACGTACATATGCCTCAAGCGCACGGACAGGACACAGCTGTTCGGCGGCAGATCCCGCACCAAAACGTGCAAGTTGTAGCGGGCGGTTGTGCCCCTCCGACAAAATCACCTTTGGAACAAAATCTATATTCGGCCAAAGGGAAACCCCAGAGTTGTCGGGGTGCCAACGAAAACAGGAGTCTGCCACGGACAAAGCCTGGAGCTCACTCACCCGCTTCGCAGAGGCCATCGCCAGAAGGAATGCCGTCTTTATTGACAGCCATTTAAGGTCAACCTGCGACAGAGGCTCAAATGGAGAGGATCGCAACGCCTCCAGCACCAGGGACAGGTCCCAGGCCAGGGCAACAGACCGGGTCGGCGGATGCAAACGCCGAGCACCCTTTAGAAAAAGGGAAATATCTTGGTTACGGCCAACCGAGAAACCATTCCACCCCACATGCCCACAAGAAATTGCGGCAATGTATACCTTCAGGGTAGATGGAGAGCGCCCCTGGCCAAGTAGCTCCTGCAGGAATGCGAGCACCGTTGACACAGCACAATGTACTGGATCCTCCCCGCTTTTGCGACACCAGGCGTCAAACAGTTTCCACTTGCAGGAATACAGAAGACGGGTAGACCGGGCACGAGCATTGCTTATTGTGTTCCCAATCTCCCCGGCGTACTTCGAGAAGGTCAGGCCGGGCCCTGCAGCGGCCATACCCAGAGCTTCAGGCGCTCGGGATTGGGGTGCAGAATCTGACCCCCTAGTTGAGAGAGGAGATCCCGCCTGGGGGGGAAAGGTCTCGCTGTGCCGCAGCAGAGCCTGCGCAGCAAAGGAAACCATGTCCTCCCTGGCCAAAACGGGGCCACAAGCAGGAGACTGTGGCCCTCCTGAAAGACCCTGAGAAGCGTCTGATGAATCAGGGGGAATGGGGGAAATGCATAAAGCATCGTCCTCGGCCAGTCGTGAGCCAGTGCGTCCTGACCCAGTGGGCTGGCCCTGTCTGCCAGCGAGAACCACTGAAGGCAGTGTGTCGCGTCGCGGGAGGCAAAAAGATCCACCTGTGCCCTGCCGAAGGCCTCCCAAATGTCCCTCACCACCTCCGGGTGAAGCTGCCAGTCCCCCGGCAGCGGCCGATGGCGAGACAGAAAGTCCGCGGACACATTCCAAACCCCCGGAATGTGAACAGCGCTCAGACTGGCAAGGCGCGGGGTAGCCCAAGTCAGGACCCGTTGTGCAATCCTGAACAGGGTCACCGACCCAGTGCCGCCCTGGTGATTTATGTGAAAAACCACACTGGTGTTGTCGGACCGTACCATGACATGACGGCCGCGCAGGTGTGGCAAGAAATGGCGCAGCGCTAGCTCGACAGCCAAGAACTCCAGCACATTGATGTGCAGCCTGCTCTGCCTCTGGGACCATGACCCTTGCACCATCCGTGCCTGCCATGTCGCACCCCAGCCTAGGAGGGATGCGTCGGTGTACACAACCTCCCGTCTGGAAGGAAGAGGCCCCAGCGGAACGCCCTGTGTCATAAAGGCCTCGTTCCGCCACCTGCATAGAGACACCCGGCATTGGGGAGATACGGGTAGCCGCTGCCGCCTGTGATACTGACGTGTGGGGTCCAGGTGTAGGCTGTTGAGCCACATCTGAAGGGGGCGCAAAGACAGCAGCCCCAGAGGAACCACCGTTGCGGCCGCAGTCAGCTTGCCCAAGAGGCTTAGGAACAAGACGTAGGGAAGAGAACTCCCCTGTCGAAAGTCCCGCAACATTCCCAAAATATCGTCCACCCGCTTGGGCGAAGGGCGTGCAGTCGCTGTATGGGAGTCGAGGACCATGCCGAGGAAAGTTGCTACCTGTGACGGCACAAGGCAACTCTTTGCCAAGTTCACCTGCAGCCCCAAGTTGGCCATGTGCCTGAGCACAGTCTCTGTATCTTGAAGCGCCTGCTCGTGGCTGGGCGCACAAATGAGCCAGTCGTCCAGATAGGGCAGAATCCGCAACCCCTGGGCCTGCAAGGGGGACAAGGCTGCAGCGACGCACCTTGTAAACACTCGAGGGGACAGAGATAACCCGAATGGCAGGACCCTGAACTGGAAGTGTTCTCCCCGGAAAGCAAAGCGGAGAAACTTCCAATGTGGCGGTGCAATGGGGACATGAAAATATGCATCCTTCAAGTCTACTGTTGTGAACCAGTCGCCTGGGGAGATCGCCTGGAGCACTTGTCTGACCGCCAACATTCTGAAAGGGAGTACCTTTAAAAACATATTTAGACCCCTGAGGTCCAGAACTGGGCGTAAACCGCCCGTCTTCTTGGGTACTAAAAAATAACGGGAATAAAAGCCCCCTGGATCCAGCAGGGGGTCCACAGGAACTATCGCCCCCTTGTCCAGCAAGGTGCAAATCTCCTGAGAGAGCGCCTGCGCCTTGGCCGAATCCTGAATAACTGTCATTCGGATCCGACCAGGAACAGGAGGCCGGCGGCGGAACTGCAGACGATACCCTTCGGACAGCGTGGCCAGCACCCAAATATCTGGGGAGTGAGCCGTCCAGTACTCCAGCTGTCCTGGGGAAAAATGTCCTACCGCCGGCCCTGTGGCCTCATCTGGAGGCCCCTCGACCCCGCCCGGGTTTGTGGGGGCCACGGCCGGGCTGTGAGGAACGGGACGCACGGGACGGACGAAATCCAAATCTTGGGGCCTGTTGAAAGTCTGAGTCATGATGGGGCGGTGGTGTGTATCTCCGTGAAGGAACGGGAGGGGCGGCCTGAGCCGGTCGATGAGACCCCCGCCTATGAAGCCCCGCCAACTGTTGCCGTGTACGGCAAGCCTGGGCCGTGCGCTCTAGAGCCTCCAGGGCGGCCGGGCCAAATAGTTCTCCGGGAAGAACTGGAACACCCCTCAAGGTCTTCCTACTGGCCTCAGAGAGCGGAGACTGTGCCAGCCATACTTGGCGGCGAGCTTGCACTAATGTAGAGAGCAGTCGCCCTAGTTCCCTTGACATGAGGGCAAAAGCCTGCAAGGAGGCATCAACCAGCCCATGTGTTGGGTGGTCCACTGGCACCGTCTCAAGGGAAACTGACAGGCCAAGCATTAAATGAGACAATGAGTTCCCAATGCGACCCATACGAGCTCCCATGTCGTACGCCTTACACAGAAGGTCGTCTGTAACCCGGCACTGTGGTCGTGGACACCGGGCATTAGTCCGTAAAGTCTCCTCTGGGCGGACGATGAGGGAGGCAATAGCTGGCTCCACTGCCGGCATATGTCCCAGGCCAAGCTTCTGAGGATCCTGCATCAGTGCCAAAACCCTGCCATCTGAAGTAGGCCTCGAAAATGCCTTTGGGTCTGTCCAACAGGCATGCAGTTCCTTAATGTACTCCTCCGAGGGAGGAACTGCAAAGTGGGACGCTGCAGCCTGGCGCCGAAAGAAGGCGCTCGAGGGTGCCGCCTCATCCCGCGGAACATCCAGCTTTAAGCGGGAAAGTGCCGTCTGCAAAGCCGCTGTGACAGTGTCATCACTGTCGGCCTGAGAGCCGGCAGAGGCCAGTGAGCCAGATTCTGAAACTCTGGAGCTCAGAAGGTCAGAATCCAGCTGAAACTGCGTGTCTGAAGCAGCCACAGATATGACGTCATCATATACTGAGGCTGTGCCATGCCCCTCATGCCGTTGTGCCACCACACGACTGGCATCAGTCTGGAGAGTCTGGATAACTGTCCGCATTTGGGCCAGTTCAGATGTTAGCGTGCTCACTTGAGCCGCTAACTTCCCGGGGCCCTTCTTTTTCTTAAATGGGGGGCCGCCTTGAGTAGCCGTGGACGGCCGCTTGAGGCCCCCAGTCTGGCCAGCTGGTAACTGACTCTGAGGCGCCACAGACAACCAGTCTGAAGCGTCCTCGAAAGCCGCCAAGCGCGCCACGCGCACAGACCGGGGCATAACCGAACAGTTGGAGCAAGCATCATCGGAGAGTGCCTCCCGAAGATGATCCACTCCAAGACAAGCAGGGCAGAGATCATGCCCATCGTCAGGCTGCAGCGGTGCCAGGCAGGACCGGCAGCACAGGGACTCCAGCATGATAAAACCGGAGCCAATAGAGTCGGGTCGAGCGGAACGCCACTAGCGACTCTAAGATGTAAAACCTCTTACCTACCCCGGTAAGAGGGCAGCGGGGTCAGGTCGAGCAGTGAACGCCACTAATGACCCGCTATGTGAATGAGACGTGCGGGATCAGACTGAGCTGAGCACGCCACTAATGACCCAATGTAAACACAAAACCAGCTACATGTAACCACCAGGTCGAGCCGAAAACGCCACCGCTGGTGTGTAACTGGCTGAAAACAAAGTAGTTCAAAACTAATGACCCGAACACGGCTATAGTTAGAACTTAAGAGCCGCGCGGCTGTATCAGTAAACCAAACAACCGGCTTTAGCTCACGGATAAACACAGAACCGGTACAATTGTACGGTTCAAATTCAACAAAAAACTACCGAGCGCACGGCTACGGCGAAATGCATTAAAGGGGTACTTACCAGTCGTAGAAAACAACGTAAATATACCTCCTATTGCAACAGGTCCGACACGCTTGTGCAGCCCCAGGAGGGCGAGCGAACTCGCTGCACCGACTGTACCACAGTCACAGGGCTAACAGGCTACAAGCGGCAAAACGAACCAACTTTGTGGGAAAACAGCAATATTAGCCGAACAACCACGTATACAACCTGCATGCGAGAAGGTGAAAAGGGATTGAGCTCCCGGTGTCACGTGACTATATAGACTCACGTGAGCCACCGGGGGGTCAAAGGTGACTTTTTTGTTATTAATTCTCGACCTGTGTATGCGCAAGGATGATCATCCAGTGCTTTATGCACCGCCTCTGGCGGTCAGTAGGGATGAAATAGAACTATAGTTGTAAGTCTGTGATAAACAGATTTTCTTTTTATGAATTTTTGGAGGAAAGAAATCTAAAATTAAGAGGACGCTAGAGAGCCATTTTCTGAGATAATGACTTGATATGCATGTTGTATTCAGCTCCCAAAACTGAACGCACGCTTTATTGGCTCCATTCAATCAAAAAGTTTTCTGGTTTTTTTTTACATATAGAATTTGTACATCTTCAGAAAAATACAATTGTTGAACATTTACTGTGACCACACTCTATATTGACTAGAATACAGGCCAGGCTCCCACTGGCCCCATGTAAATAGATTTTGAGATGGTGCTAGAGAATATGTGTTCTTTAAACTGCCTCCACTTGCATGTTGTGTTACCCTCAGAGGTTTTTTAAAATCATTAATGTGATTTAAATAAATCTAAAAGTATAATTTACATGCCATTTCTATTCATTGTTCCAGGCTTGATAACTTTGACTATTTCCCCCATGTACATACATTTTAAGTTGGAAAGTATGAACCAAACATGCCAACGCTATGTTAAAAATCTTGAATAAAGCATTCATTGTATGATTATAGTGTCATTCATAACCCTCATTGCCTCCGTTTTTCCAGGATTTAGAGCAGGAGGGCCAGGTTGTGCTGGTGGGGGCGCATGGAGCTCGCTGGGTCCTGCAACGGCACGCTCAGCCCTGGCTCATCACCCTCAACACGGGCCAGTGGAACAGGACGTCCCCCGACGACTTGAACATCGGGCCACCGAAGCACGTCATTCCATTCATCAAGAAGAAACGTCCCGCAACCAGCGACAGCGATGAGAAGCCCAGTGCCAAACGACCAGCTCTGGACACCTGCAGGGACAGAGACGACCAACCAGAGGAGCAGCTGAAGGGAGCAGAGGAGGTACGGATTGGGACTGTAGATGTCGCAGATAATCATAAGAATATCAGTACAAGTTGTACACAACGCTAAGTGCTATACAATCATTCAAATACATTAAAATCACAATACAAATCTATCACATCACAATCAAAAAATCACAAAACCCACATGAATAATCAGTTTAAATCTAAGCCGATAGGAGACTTTATGTGCAGACACACAACACAGCATTCAGTTTTCTAAAAGTATCCCAAAAAAATCCCCAATAACTGCCAATAAAAACTGATGGTAACACATGAGTACTCTAGTTTAATTTAACGCAGTAGTTTTCCAGGGAAGTCGAAAAGTTACTTAACAAGTTACTTTTAAATCGAAAGTTACATATGTAACTATGGTTCTATGAATCCCTACTGACCGCCAGAGGGCGGTGCTGAAGCACTGAATGTTCCCTTCGCACATGCGCAGTTCGAGCAGTTATACCAAATGAGTCACACCTGTGACCCTGGATGGCACCCAGAGGTAATATATTCCGCCGCCATCCATCACTCCGTTCTCAGAATCTTCTCGCGAAACCGCAAAGATTCGGAGTGACAGAGCGCCTCTGGCGGTCATCCGGGATTCATAGAACCGTAGTTACATATGTAACTTTCGTTCTATTTCATCCCTACTGACCGCCAGAGGGCGGTGCTGAAGCACTGAATGACATAATACCAGTTATGTCACGAAGAATTCGAAGCGAATACCTCACTGAGAAGGACCCGGGAATTCCTGGAGAACCACACCAAGAGGATGTGGAGCAGCCACAATGACGCTGTAGAATCTGGCGAAAGTGCCCGGCCCAGTCCAAGATGCAGCCTTGCATATAGTTCCCAATGGAACGCCCTTCATGGCGGCTCAGGAAGTGGAGACGCCTCTGGTGGAATGAGCCCTCACGCCAGGCGGTGGGGGGAGTCCTGCCACACCGTAAGCACGGCGAATCACATCGACAACCCAATGCGAAAGACGCTGTCTGGATAGTGGACAGCCCTTCTTAGCACCACCGTAGCATACGAACAGCTAGACTGAGCGCCTTATGTGTGCAGTTGACACAATATAGGCCTGCAATGCCCTCACTGGGCACAATGACCGGAGCCTGTCCCTGCCTTCTCCAGCTGGAGGCTCATACCGAGCCAAACTCAAAGGCCGGTTGCAATGAGCGCGGGACAACACCTTGGGCACAAACGTCGGATTCGGCCATAAGGTGACACCGGAGTCATCCGAGCTCCATCTGAGACATGTGGGACTGACCGAAAGGGCATGTAACTCACTGACTCTTTTCGCAGAGACCATGGCCAACAAGAATGCAGTCTTCCCAGACAGCCATTTAATGTCCGCCTGTGCCAAGGGTTCAAATGGAGGTTGGCAGAGGGAATCTAACACCACTGACAAGTCCCATATTGGGGCACGTGGAGCAACGGAGGGCCGCAACCTACGAGCTCCCCGTAAAAAAAGTGTCCCCACTGTACGATTGTTGACCAAACCATGATTACAAGATATGGCAGCAACACATACTATCAGGGTCGACAGGGACCGGCCATCATCAAGGAGAGATTGGAGAAACTCCAAGATAAGAGGCACCGAACAGGACACCGGGTCCTCACCGTGGGCAGAACACCACTGGGAAAACAGCTTCCACCTGTTCTCATGCTGCTGACGAGTAGAGGCAGCCCTGGCATTCAGAAGCGTTTGTTTAACCGCATCGGCGAGGCCAGTTAGCTGTGGCACGGACCCGCCAACGGCCAAACCCACAGCTGGAGGCGTTGAGGGTTCGGATGCCAAATCTGACCCCTCAACTGAGACAGTAGATCTCTCCTGGCCAGAACCATGGCTTTGCCGGCCAGCACGGGGCTATCAGCAATAGCCTGTGACCCTCTGGGAGGACCCTCTGTAGGGTTGGCCAAATCAGTGGAAGGGGAGGAAACGCGTACAAAAGGCCCTGAGGCCATGCGTGTGCCAGCGCATCCTGGCCTAAAGAGCCCGGCGCCCTTGTGAGGGAGAACCATAGCCGGCAGTGGGTCGACTCTTCTGAGGCGAACAAATCTACTTGCACCTGACCAAAAAGGCCCCAAATCGTGTGCACCACCTCGGGGTGGAGGGACCACTCTCCCGGAAGGGGTTGCTGCCGTGAAAGAAAGTCTGCCACAGAATTGCTTTCTTCCGGCAGATACACAGCTCTCAGTGTGGACAGACGAGGCGCAGCCCATCTCAACAGATTGCGAGACACCTCGAGGAGCCGAGCCGATCCGACACCTGTGATGTGATAAACCGTGGAGGTGTTGTCTGACCAAACTAGAATATGTTTCCCTCTCAGGTGTGGCAGGAAATGCCTGAGAGCCAGATGAACAGCACGCAGTTCTAAAACATTGATGTGATCCAAGCGATCCCTCTGAGACCACATCCCTTGGACCATCCTGTGCTGCCATACCACACCCCATCCTGTGGTGCAGGAGTCGGTGGTAATCACCTCCCTGGGACACACCACCAAGCCCATGGGGACCCCTCTCGCCAAGTACTGCCTGTCCCTCCAAGGGGCCAGTGCATGCAAGCACTGCCACGTCACCCGAAGCGTTCGCCTTCGGTGCCGTGTAGCGTCCAGGTGGAAACTGTTCAGCCACCGCTGCAGAGGACGCAATGACAGGAGGCTGAGAGGCACAATGCGTGTAACGGAGGTCAGCTTCCCCACAAGTTGAAGAAACTCGATGAAAGGGTACCGACTGCCAGGCCCGAAACGAGAGACCATATTTTGAATGTTGTCCAGTCGACGAAGTGATGGACGAGCCTTCATCGACACAGTATTTAACTCTATTCCCAGAAATGTGGCCCTCTGGGATGAGACCAGGTTGCTCTTCCCCAGCTGAAGCCCAGCTGCGTCACATGAGCCAGCAGGCGAGCTGTATCCCGGATGACTTGCGCTCGGGATGGAGCGCAAATTAGCCAGTCGTCCAGATATGGTAGGACTTTCAGTCAGTTGGCCTGCAAAGGCGCAAGGGCTGCTTTCACACATCGTGTGAACACTCTCGGGGAAAGGGAGAGTCCGAATGGGAGCACCCGGAATTGCCATGGCTGCCTAGATAGGCAAACCTGAGAAACTGCCGATGTTGAGGTGCAATGGGCACGTGGAAGTAGGCATCTTCGAGATCTACAGACGTGAACCACTCCCCGTCTGTGAGTGACTGAAGAACCTCTCCTGTGGTGAGAATGTGGAATGGCAACACCTTCAGGAAATGGTTGAGTCCCCTGAGATCCAAAACGGGACGAAATCCGCCCGTCTTTTTGGGCACGAGAAAATACGTGGAGTAGTAGCCTCCGGGTTGCAACAGATGGCACCCTTGGCCAGGAGGACGGATAGCTCCTGGGTCAATGCTTGAGCTTTTGCCGGGTCGCTGATCATAGTCATCTTCACCCGGATGTGTGGCCGGCGTCGGAATTGCAGTCGATACCCATGGGTCCGACGCATGAGCAGCCCAATAGCTGAGCTGCTGATTGGAAAAATATCCGCCGGCCGGCCTGAATGTTTCAGTTTCGTGCCCCTCGGCCCCTAGGGGCCCTGGGGGGGCGGCGGCCAGTACCCGAAGGTCTTGGCTGGTGTCCCGGTTGACGTGGGGTGCTGCGAAAACCCCTGTCAGGACCCTCTGGGGGGTAGCGTACCCCACCAGACCAACTCCGTGAAGGTGACTGAAAACTAGGGCCAGCCGTCTGGCGTCTCACAGACCGAGGGGTGGGCTCCGCTCTGTTGAGGCCAGAAAGTTGCTGCCTGGTCTGTCGGGCGAAAGCAGTCCAAGGCAGCGGAACCAAACAACTCTCCGGGCTGCACGGGCACACTGCGGAGGGTCCTACGGCACGTCTCAGTGAGGGGAGACTGAGCAAGCCAGATCTGTCGACGGGCTTGAACAAGGTAAGACATAACTCTGCCTAGTTCCCTCGTCATAAGCGCAAAAGCCTGTAGCGCTGTGTCACAAAACATATTTGCAGCAGTATCAGCGGCATTACTCCCTTGAAGGGAGGAAGAAAGCGCCAGCATCACATGAGCCAGTGAATTGCCTAAGCGACCAGCCCGCGCACCAGAATTATATGCCTTGGTCACCAAGTCGTCAGTCACCCGACATTGGGACCGAGGACATCTAACGTCCTGGCGTAATGCCTCTTCAGGGGAAACAATGAGAGACGCAATGGCGGATTCAACAGCAGGCATGCGATCCAGACCGGCTGGATTATGCATAGCGGCCAGAACCCCCGAAAAACGCTCAGATCTCTCCAGCAGGCATGCATCTCTTTAAGATACTCCGTGGACGGCGGCACGACAAAAGGCGTAGAAGCACGTCCCCGCCTGAAAAAAGCACTGGCGAAATCTCCACCTGGAGAAGCCCCAGGGCTTTACGCAGGACATCCTGCATGGGGCTATCGCCTGAGCCACTAAAACTTCGAGCAGAGTCATAAGAACCATCCCCAGAACCATGGAAGAATGGTGCCCCCTCCTCATCTCTAAAATGAGAGGCAGATTCTGCCACGGAGAGAACATCGTCCTCCGGAGCAAGAGTAGGCATGGATCGGTAAGGAAATCCAGCCTCAGCAGCAGGGGAATCCACGCGATGAGCCTGCAACATGGACTTCATTGCTTCTAATTCAGCCGATAGCTGCTCCACTCTGGATGTCAGGCCTCGATCTGACTTGGCCTTCTTTTTTGCAGGACCGTCAGTGCCTGCGGGCTCAGAGAGGCGTTTTGAGCGTCTGGTAGGGGGCGCTCTGCCAGAGGGCGGGAGGTCATTGTCACCAGTCAAGGTCAACTCTGCCAACCTCGACACTCTAACCGTCTGAGGCATATAACTGCAGTTCATGCATGGGTCATCCGAAAGCGCCTCCCTCAGGTGGTCAGGGCCAAAGCACGTCGGACAAAGGTCATGACCATCATCAACATGAAGTGCCAACCCACAGTTCACTCAAGAATGGGAGCCATCCATGATCTGGCACCAAATTCAGCGTGTACCAAAGCCAGGAGCGGGGGCGCGAACGCTGCCGTCACCGATTTGGGCCACACGTTAATAAAAACACCGGTAAATAACAGGCAGTATCAAGCCGGTACAAAACCCAACACTGGGAGCGGGGGCGTGAACGCTGCCGTCACCAATTTAGGGCAAATAAACTAAGGTAGGGGCGCAACCAGCGGCCCTAAACCCCAGAGAGAAAACAAAACTAAACGTTGTGTACAGCTAACGCTCAAAGAGGCTTAAACTTACACAACCGCTAACACCGTTAGCAATAGTACAGCCTGTCTAAGACGGCAAAATGACGGGAGAGGGTGCGCGAACGCTGCCTTCACCAATGAGGAAAACGCACAGACCAAAATGACTAACACCGTTAGCTCAATAGCACAGCTGTGATCAGAAACAGCTGATCAGAAACGTAACGTGACTGTGGGAGAGGGTGCGCGAACGCGGCCTTCACCAAACAGAAACAACGCACAAACCAAAATGACTAACACCGTTAGCAATAGTACAGCCTGTTGAAGATGGCAAAACGTACCTAAAATGACGGGAGAGGGTGCGCGAACGCGGCCCTCACCAGAAACAACGCGAAAACAAAGCTACTAACACCGTTAGCGATAGCACTGATGCGATCAGACAACGTTATGTGGCGTGGGAGAAGGTGCGCGTACGCCTGCCTTCGCCAACAATCCACTGCAAAGTAACACAAATAACAGTTTAAGAAATACCTATAAATCTCAGCGAAAAATAAATCGTTGCAGTCCTCGGAGGGCGAAATCCGAAGCTCCAACCACAAGGTAGTAGGACTTCAAGCGACTGAAAAGTCAAGTTTTTTTAATACGAACCGCACGCGAGAAGATTCTGAGAACGGAGTGATGGATGGCGGTGGAATATATTACCTCTGGGTGCCATCCAGGGTCACGGGTGTGACTCATTTGGTAGAACTACTCGAACTGCGCATGTGCGAAGGGAACATTCAGTGCTTCAGCACCGCCCTCTGGCGGTCAGTAGGGATGAAATAGAACTACCTGATGACTTCAGTCTCATCTGAGTTCAGCTGGAGAAAGTTGTCTGAAGTCCGCACTCTAAGACCCCATGTAGAGATTATCAAGCGATCTGAGTTTCATCGTACGTGCATTTCCACCGTGAGAGAAAGAATCTAAATATATCACATGGTATGATTTTTCAATCATTTATTTGTATGTTATTGCTGAAAATGAGTATTTGAACACCTGAGAAAATCAGTGTTAATATTTGGTACAGAAGCCTTTGTTTACAATGACAGAGGTCAAACGTAGTTCTTGACCAGGTTTGCACACACTGCAGCTGCACACAGATCTTCTCTAGATGTTTAATCCATGTTTCACTGTCGTCCGTGACAACTGCTGTTCTGATTTTGGGCTTTACAAAATAAGTTGAAACTCTGTGTCGCTGAGCAACACAGAGTTTCAGCTCCCTCCAAAGATTTTCGATTGGATTTATGTCTGGAGACAGGCTAGGCCACTCCAGAACCTTTTACCGTATTTTCCGGACTATAAGTCGCACCGGAGTATATGTATAAGTATATAAGAATAGATATAAGTATATGTCGCACCCCGGCCAAAACTATGAAAAGAGGTGCGACTTGTAGTCCGGAAATTACAGTATATGCTTCTTACTCCTTGAAGTAGTTGGAGTCTGACTGACTGTGGGGTGGACAGGGGTCTTTATGCAGCTAACGAGCTCAAACCGGTGCTGCTAATTTAGATGAATAAGTGGAGCAGAGGTGGACTTTTTAAAGACAGACTAACAGGTCATGGAGATGCAGAATTCTTACTGATTGGCAGGTGTTCAAATACTTATTTGCAGCAATAGTAAACAAATTAATCATTTAAAAATCATACAATGGGATTTCCAGATCTTTAGTTTTTTCGATTCTGTCTCTCGCAGTGGAAATGGAGCTGCGATGAAAATGTCAGACCCTCCAACACTGTTGATCTGAGTGTTGTATCTGTGAGTTCAGAAAGTGATCATGGAATAATGAATTAAGATTGGACATTGTGTCATCCTTACTACAGGTGGACACAGGACCAGAGGACCAGATGGAGACGGGAGAAGGAGCAGAGGACAAGAAGAATGCACAAGAGAGAAATCTACAACCCGAAGAAACGGAAGGAGAAGGGAGGAGTCCACTTCCAGAGGAGCAGAGTGAGAAGACTGGAGCCAAAGTACAAGAGCAGGAGAAACGACCTGAGCGGGAGAAACGACCTGAGCAGGAGGAAGGACCTGAGCAGGAGGAAGGACCTGAGCAGGAGAAACGACCGGAGCAGGAGAAACGACCTGAGCAGGAGAAACGACCTGAGCAGGAGGAAGGCCCTGAGCAGGAGGAAGGACCTGAGCAGGAGGAAGGACCTGAGCAGGAGGAAGGACCTGAGCAGGAGGAAGGACCTGAGCAGGAGAAACGACCTGTGCATGAGAAACGACCTGAGCAGGAGGAAGGACCTGAGCAGGAGAAACGACCTGAGCAGGAGAAACGACCTGAGCAGGAGAAACGACCTGAGCAGGAGAAACGACCTGAGCAGGAGAAACGACCTGAGCAGGAGAAACGACATGAGCAGGAGAAACGACATGAGCAGGAGAAACGACATGAGCAGGAGAAACGACATGAGCAGGAGAAAGGACATGAGCAGGAGAAAGGACATGAGCAGGAGAAAGGACATGAGCAGGAGAAACAACCTGAGCTTGAGAAACAAGAGCAGGAGATTGAGGAGAAGGAAGGAAGATGGGACACACCGTCTCGCTGTACGAGTCCTCTTGAAGTGTCTCCAGTGTAAGTGCTGAGCTGATGAAGAGGCTGTTGTCTTTGTCCTGCTGTAGGTCCGGGCCTGTCCCAGAGGATTTGACTAAACCTCATGTTCTAGTATCATCACTGTTCAGCTCTTGACACAATGTTTGTTGTGACATTTGGGACATGTTTAAGTCGATGTGATCCCATATGTGACCCACTGTAAACACAAACACATGACCCACATGTGACCCACTGTAAACGCAAACACATGACCCACATGTGACCCACTGTAAACGCAAACACATGACCCACATGTGACCCACTGTAAATGCAAACACATGACCCACATGTGACCCACTGTAAACGCAAACACATGACCCACATGTGACCCACTGTAAATGCAAACACATGACCCACATATGACCCACTGTAAACACAAACACATGACCCACATGTGACCCACTGTAAACGCAAACATATGACCCACATATGACCCACTGTAAACACAAACACATGACCCACATGTGACCCACTGTAAACGCAAACACATGACCCACATGTGACCCACTGTAAATGCAAACACATGACCCACATGTGACCCACTGTAAACACAAACACATGACCCACATATGACCCACTGTAAACACAAACACATGACCCACATGTGACCCACTGTAAACGCAAACATATGACCCACATATGACCCACTGTAAACACAAACACATGACCCACATGTGACCCACTGTAAACGCAAACACATGACCCACATGTGACCCACTGTAAATGCAAACACATGACCCACATGTGACCCACTGTAAACACAAACACATGACCCACATATGACCCACTGTAAACACAAACACATGACCCACATGTGACCCACTGTAAATGCAAACACATGACCCACATATGACCCACTGTAAACACAAACACATGACCCACATGTGACCCACTGTAAATGCAAACACATGACCCACATGTGACCCACTGTAAACGCAAACGTTTTGTATTTTTTCCTGAGTGAGAAATAGAGTCTGAGGACAGGGGACGCTGGGACGGTTTAAATTCCCCACGTCTTTTAATGCACTGGAGCCCAGGCTTTAGAGCAGTTTTGAGCCAGTGTAAAACACGGTTGCTTGGTAACAGTTATAGAATTATAGAATTTCTTAGTATGATGTCATGACTGAAAAAGAATGAACTTATCTTGTGTTTTAGCAAAATGAGTTGTCCAACCTGGCATAGGTACCTTAAGTTAAGGTTTAATGTGATTAAAAATGTTGAATGAAAAAAACCACTTGTGGTATACGATTGTTTTGTAAAAGTGTAATTGTGTGTTTATGTATATATGTATATGTATTCGTGTGGATTTATATGTCTGTGTGTGCAGAGAATGTCCTGGTGAAAACGTGAGCTTCGTGGCCCGGCCCTGGAGGATGGTGGATGGGAAGCTGAACAGGCTGGTGTGTAAGGGCATGCTGGAGGCCATGCTCTACCACGTCATGTCTGTGCCCGGCGTCACTCAGGAGGCCCTGCTCCTGCACTACAGGACTGTGCTGCAGCCCCTGGCCACGCTGGAGCTACTTCAGGTACACACGCACACGCACACGCACACACACACACACACAAATTAATTAAATTCTAACTATAATTTGTGGCTTCTCCGCAGAGACTGTTAAAGGTATCGAAATAATTTTTGATGCCAACACCATTTTCACAAAATGTTAGCTTTTTTGGGCCAATGTCGTAGGAGGAGTTTTGAAAAGTACAAAAAAAATTAAAACTCCTGAATCATGCTTGCAAAATTTGATCCAATATGGCCGACATTTGGTTGGGCGGACAGCTCTGCAGTCATAATATTTTTTACTTCTGCAGCAAATGTCATGATTCTACAATCAGATTTTGCTTTTGCCATTTTCTATCTTGCAATGCATCATTTGTCCATTGGGGGCACTGATGCACAAATGTTCAGATGCGGTAATGAACTTAAGAAAAATGAAATGGCCAGAATGTAGAACGGCACGATTTTTAGAGGTTGGCAAAACGAGTTTAGTGCGCATGTTTACAATGATAATGTTTGTTTTTCCCTCGACTAATTAGTCATCACGGGATGTGCACGAGTGCGTTTTTGAGTGTTCCGAAGCGGGCAAGTGCTTTGCGCTTGATTTTGTGGGCACTTGGTGCACACTTACCCGGCCGTGCTTTGCATAGGCCTTATGAGATCATTAGACGTCTCGCCAGCTCGTGGCATTCGGGCGTAATAATGCATAATATTTGTCCTTTAAAGGTAGATGTCATGGAATTAGACATACACCCGATGCTATTCCTTAACACATAGAGAACACAATTCAACTTAGAATATGAAACGACACAGAAAGATCAGACATTTGTGTGGCATGCATGGGAGAAAACGCGGGGACTGTGTCAGCCAAGCCGTTGTAAGGAGCCTGGCTGACCCTCCTGCGTCTCACCCCCGCGTCTCACCCCGTTTTTCCCCATGCTGGTTGGTTTTATTAGATATTCTGGAATAGGCGGGTCACATTTCTCATTGGTCAGCCTCACATCAAGGCACTTGGTATTTTTCCGTAGAGATCAAGCCTTGGGTAAACATTACCCAGACTCGTCTGGGTTATCACCCCCCCTAGGGTAAACATTCTTTGGCCCATCTTTACGACCCCTTCACAAATGCAGTTTGTCACACACCCGTTCTTCTCTTAGACTAATGATGCAGATAAAATATCACTATTATGCAGATAAAATACATCACAGAAATATAATCATATATTCACATTTTATCACATTTCCCTCCTGTTTATCAAAGCATTAGTCACTGTATCATATGCCAAACACATTACTCATTTCAGTTTTCAACATGTCTTTCATATTGTTGTTAAAATGACACTTTTACACTTAAAAAATAATGCACATTTCTCAAACATTGAACACACTTCTTTTCTCTCGGCCCACAACATTTCTACTGCATTACTGTCCTAAATTTTGAGTCAGATTGGTCAATCTCTGTAATTTGACGAACAGACAATTTATCTTGTCTATAATTTGTGCGGTGTGATGGGAAATATAGAAGTACAAGCGGAAAGCCCTTAAACCCGCTGCTCTGTGGTCAGTCAGTTTGACTCGTCAGGGACCTCTGGACACCCCAATAGAATCAAATACGTAGTATCAGGTGCTACTGGAACCAGATTGTCCTCTAACCTCTCGACCTTGACCCTGCGGTATGGTTCTGGGTGATGCTGGTCTTTGTTATGACCATGGCTGGCCACAAAAGGGATACATAGGCACAACGTCCCACAAGTGTCCCCACATCACCATACGTCCTCTCTTGGTTTCTTAAGAGACCTCCTCCCGCTGCTCGCTTTGCTCACACCTATGACACATATGAACTGGTACATTTCCCATCTCAATTCATAATCTCATTAACATTACATGTAGTTATGTTGTAGCAGATAAAAAAGAACTCTCTTAGTTAGTGCAAACAACTGTGGCTGTATAATATGCCATTGTGTTTCTTCAGCCTCTGTCATGTCAATTATACATTGTACATTATCACACATCATGCATTTCATAACCTTTCAAGTTGATCACTTATTTTCTTCCCTCTATTCCAGGTCTGTGTATGTTTCATTTCCCGGTATACACAGTTGTGTATGTTGATCGATTGTCCCGATTGTCCCGATTGTCCCGATTGTCCGGTGCATAATACAGGTGTTCAGCACCCATATTACCGTCATCACTGTGATGATGATAACTGTTGATTCTTTTTCCACAGAGTATGGTACTCTGCGCACCGTAGCCTCTGGCTCTCGTTCATCGTAGCAGAGTATCGTACTCTACCGTAGACTCTGGACAAAACTCATACAAACGAAGTCCTACGTCTGCGATGTTATGGATCTGCCGCTGTGTTGTCCAGACATTTCTCTCACTTTCCCATGAGAGCACCCATGTTCTCGTCCCTCCAATGGTCAGTGTGAGGACGACACGGTGTGGCTCCGTCCACTTTGCTCGTCCACCTGGCTCGTCTCTGTAAACACCACATCTCCAACACGCTCTCTGCTGCGGTGATAAACAAAGTCTTTTCGACAATTCAGTGCATTTCAAACAGTTTTCTTGTTTACAATTTTTTTTAGTAATTATTGATTCGGAATATTTGTTTACACGTACATATCCCCCCTTTTTGAGATATGGAATTCCCATTTCTCAAACTTCTACATAATTCTACATTTAACCAAAATTCAATAATCCAGATAGTTTACAACGTTCACTAATCCAAGATGTAATCAAGGAAGAGATGGAATTGCGTCTGTCACTCCACTCCGCAATGTCACCTCTTGACCTTTCACAGTTCAGTGGTCACATCCCTGGCTGAGCCCCCCCCTCCACGGCGCTGGGCCCCCACCCTGTGTGTCTGTAATCCGACACTGCCTCTGCGATCTGTAACTTGTAAATCTGTTTTATCACCATTTGTTTCAAACTCCAAATGTTTCAAACTCTAAATGTTTCAAACTCTAAAAGTTTCAAACTCTAAAAGTTTGGTCTCCACGTTTGCGCGCGTATGTGTGTGTGTGTGTGTGCAATACATCAAACAATACTAATTATCTCAATAATTCCCCCGTTGAGCTGGCCATAAGGGTCAGTTCACAACTTAGAATTTTTAACATCAAATTTCACATCTCCTCTGTGCGTGTGGCCTGAATAATGTCACCCATCTAATGTAATATGTGCTAATCTTCTATATGTGCTTCAGGTGAGTTTCAAACTCAATCTCTCACACCTGCTCATGTGGTGCTTTACAAACATTGTGTATTAGTTTGTTCTAACAAGTCTATATGTGTATAAAAATCAAAATGATTCTAAACCTTCCCCTGGTTATAGTTTTCACTATCTTCAGGTAATCTGCGGGTCTCGTAATGTATTCTTCTGCATTACACTCCTCCCCCCGGGTCCGTCCTGACTCCGTCCTGAGTCCTGTCCAGATTCTTTGCCAGTCAATAGCCCCTGTTATCTCTGGCTATCTTTATGACCCATATCCTCCCATGTCCCCCCACTTCTGCATCAATTGCCTTAGTTAATGACACACAGTCATGTCTTTCCTGGGAGGGCATTTGACGTCACTATTTAACTTATTCCCTGCTTACGTCTACATGCAATACGAGGTTTCCTCATGATAATACAAATAAATAAGTTACTGATATAACTTTTACTATCACTTTACTTACTGCCCGTTCTACTCCTATGTCCAAAAACATCAGTAGTCACTCATTTACCCATATTATCACTTCCCAGGCCTGTGCCTGTATTTGATCCTAAATTTAAAAACACTTCTGTCTTTTCGTCCTGTACTTTCATCTAGTCATGCATTATGGTTACATAATAAGTCCAAAAGATAATTTTGTCAAGTCCAAAAATAAAACAAAACAAAACGTGGCTTTGTTTGGTGCACACAAAAAACACAATACCGTAAAAACACAACTTTTGTCTTCTATGTCGGGGACAGGAAGTGTCCTGTCTGTGATCACATTCCCCAAAAAATTGGCCATCTATAAAAATCTGAATTCATCTTCATCTCTTATCAAGTTTAATACAATCTTTATAATTGACTGTTGTCAATCAAACAAAACCCTAAATTTGTTGAAATACAGAGCTCTCAAATACTAAAATTTAAAACCAGCTGGGTTTAATTCCTAATTTCATCAGTTCAGAGTGTCCTCTGAGCTGCTTTCCCCTCTCCTGCCTTGTTGACCCCCCTTATCTCCCCCTCTCTGCCACGTCATCTGAGCACGCTGGAAGTCTCCCTCCAAAATCCTCTTATGACTTTTCCTTTGTCTTTTTACAGTTTGGGGTGATAATTCTGGCATTATGTGGTATCGGTTGTCTGAGAGAAATGCTACTTGCTTTACAGTCACGTCATATCTCAAGCTTCTAGTAGAATTTCTTATTGATTTTCCACCGGAGATAATGCTAGGTGTTTAAAGATTCACCCGTGACTGCAAATTTTAGATCTCTCAGAATAACGCCTTGTGACCCTTGTATGATTAATTGTGATTCTCACACTCGTTAGTGAATCACTTATTAATCCTCATTCACACATTCACACTTCTCTCTTACTTACTTCGCTCGTGCACAGCGCTTACATTCACACATATTTCCTCAGTAATATTAAACTGGGTATTTCCTCAGTAATACCTAAACTGCGTATTTCCTCAGTAATATGAAACTGGGTATTTCCTCAGTAATACCTAAACTGCGTATTTCCTCAGTAATATGAAACTGGGTATTTCCTCAGTAATACCTAAACTGCCTTGCTTATGTGAGAAACTTATCTCGTCCATAAGTCTACAATATTTTTCCAGTAAATATCAAACTAATGCATAAAAACGTTTTATGGCTAACTCTTTTTCACACACAAAATTTTTGTCTGACCTTCTTTGTCGCCTGTGTTCTCCTGCTGCTTCGAAACGACGCGCTCTCCTCGCGGAGACTGAGGTGCGATGGGCGGCCACGGGAAAAGTGGACTTCTTTCAGCTGTGCACAGACTTCACCGATTCACCCGTCAATCTCCGCGAAGGGGCTGCTTGTCATCCGGCTCGAAGGACCAGAAAATGTCATGGAATTAGACATACACCCGATGCTATTCCTTAACACATAGAGAACACAATTCAACTTAGAATATGAAACGACACAGAAACATCAGACATTTGTGTGGCATGCATGGGAGAAAACGCGGGGACTGTGTCAGCCAGGCCGTTGTAAGGAGCCTGGCTGACCCTCCTGCGTCTCACCCCCGCGTCTCACACCGTTTTTCCCCATGCTGGTTGGTTTTATTAGATATTCTGGAATAGGCGGGTCACATTTCTCATTGGTCAGCCTCACATCAAGGCACTTGGTATTTTTCCGTAGAGATCAAGCCTTGGGTAAACATTACCCAGACTCGTCTGGGTTATCACCCCCCCTAGGGTAAACTTCCTTTGGCCCATCTTTACGACCCCTTCACAAACAAATGCAGTTTGTCACACACCCGTTCTTCTCTTAGACTAATGATGCAGATAAAATATCACTATTATGCAGATAAAATACATCACAGAAATATAATCATATATTCACATTTTATCACATACTGTAATTTAATTTTTTTTTTACTGTTTTTAAGACACATATATATTATATCATGTTCCACACTTGTTCCTCACTGTCCTTCTAAATTCCCAGTATCCAAATGATTCACCATGATGAGTTAAGAAGCATGTTTCACAACTTTCAGAGCCCAGAACAGACTTTTACCCTCACAACAACTAGCATGCTAACTGCGCACGGGCATTACTGATTCTAACCCTAACACAGTCTCTGTTGTCTACTTTCACTGGTGTGTAACCAAAACCTTAACACTCCACTAAAGATTGTATTATGTTTACATGTCACGCGCTGCTCTTGTGTGATGCTAGCATATTAAAAGTGTTAAATCTAACTCATGTGCCATTGCTGTGTCTGTGTGCAGGCCCTCATAGACCTGGGCTGTGTGAAGAGGAAGACGCTGGTGAAATGTCCCAAAGCCTCTCTGTTCTCACGCCCTACCACAACCGGGCTCTCCACACCCACCAGCGGGACCGGCCAGCCCGACCTGGTGTACTACGAGCCCACTGTGGGTTGTGTGCTGCGCCTCAGCCAGGTCCTGCCACACGAGCGCCATTGGAACTCTGAGACCCCCTGACCGAGCCTGCTCCTCTGAGACCCCCTGACAGAGCCTGCTCCTCTGAGACCCCCTGACAGAGCCTGCTCCCCTGAGACCCCCTGACAGAGCCTGCTCCTGTGAGACCCCCTGACAGAGCCTGCTCCTCTGAGACCCCCTGACAGAGCCTGCTCCTCTGAGACCCCCTGACAGAGCCTGCTCCTCTGAGACCCCCTGACAGAGCCTGCTCCTGTGAGACCCCCTGACAGAGCCTGCTCCTCTGAGACCCCCTGACCGAGCCTGCTCCTGTGAGACCCCCTGACAGAGCCTGCTCCTGTGAGACAGAGCCTGCTCCCCTGAGACCCCCTGACAGAGCCTGCTCCTGTGAGACCCCCTGACAGAGCCTGCTCCTGTGAGACCCCCTGACAGAGCCTGCTCCTGTGAGACCCCCTGACAGAGCCTGCTCCTCTGAGACCCCCTGACAGAGCCTGCTCCTGTGAGACCCCCTGACAGAGCCTGCTCCTGTGAGACCCCCTGACAGAGCCTGCTCCTCTGAGACCCCCTGACAGAGCCTGCTCCTCTGAGACCCCCTGACAGAGCCTGCTCCTGTGAGACCCCCTGACAGAGCCTGCTCCTGTGAGACCCCCTGACATTGTGGATGTTTCCCAGTAATAATGCTAAAATGGCAGGAAACATTTTAAGCTTTTTCAAGTACTTAAAAAGTGGCTATGCTCATATCTCATGTTTGAGTTTTCTGATTTTTGTGTTGTAAATAAATAAAATATATTTTAAGTTGTTTGGATCTCTTTGCTGTCCATAATTATATAGTTTAAGGGTTTTGTTGGAAATAAAAAACAATACCTGGTTCAAACATTGCCCTTTCAAATGGAATGACTTCTAACACTAATGTGACACATGAAGTGGTTTAAATTATGCCTTTAAAGGTGCACTATGTAAGTTTTACACTAGGGAATCTGTCTCATGAGAATGTCACTTCTATGCCTTTGCCTTTTAGACCACATGAAATCTCTGTTTATTTTAAACCAGGCAACACTTTAAGACAAAAACCTTAAGGACAAGATGCCAATACTAAAACAGAGCAATGTAGTTTATTCTATCCAATGCAGTGAAGAAAATTGTAAAGAGCTGTACATAAGAGAAACTAAACAGCCACAAGAGGCTTTATCAGCACAGGAGACACTCGAGCTGAGGACCACAGAGCGCCGTGCATCTTCATCTTAAAGCCACTAACCACTCTATCAAAGACAGTGAGGTGAAGATTCTAAGCAGGAGAAAAGATGGTTTTAAAGAGGCAATCTTTGTTATAAAGAGAATCTCCCCTTAAAAAGTAACGGTGGTTTAACATTCAACCTTGTACATAATAGTGTGTTGAAACCCTGGAGCGACGCCCAGGGCATTCTGATGCTGATCAGGTACTCAGTGAAGAGGGAGCGAAAGTCTGTTTACAATATGATAATGATATACCATTAAAGGGCTGATAATAAGCAAAGAGTAGTTTCAAGTGAAACCATGAATACGAAAGTTACGACTGTAACTATGGTTCTATGAATCCCGGATGACCGCAAGAGGCCTCCAGCACCAGGGACAGGTCCAATGCCGGGACACAGAACGGGCGCGCGGACGCAAACGCCGGGCACCCTTTAGAAAAAGGGAAATATCTTGGTTACGGCCAACCGAGAAACCGTCCCACCCCACATGCCAACAAGAGATTGCAGAAATGTATACCTTCAGGGTAGATGGAGTAGCTCCTGCAGGAAAGCGAGCACCGTTGACACAGCACAATGCACTGGGTCCTCACTGCTTTTGCGACACCAGGTGTCAAACAGTTTCCAGTTTGATGTATGTGAAAAACCACACTGGTGTTGTCGACCCGTACCATGACATGACGGCCGCGCAGGTGTTGCAAGAAATGACGCAGCGCTAGCTCGACAGCCAAGAACTCCAGCACATTGATGTGCAGCCTGTTCTGCCTCTGGGACCATGACCCTTGCACCATCCATTTGGCGAAGGAAATCGAGGATCATGCCGAGGAACGTTGCTACCTGTGACAGCACCAGGCAGCTCTTTGCTAAGTTCACCCGCAGCCCCAAGTTGGCCACGTGCCTGAGCACAGTCTCTGCATCTTGAAGCGCCTGCTCGTGGCTGGGAGCACAAATGAGCCAGTCGTCCAGATAGGGCAGAATCCGCAACCCCTGGGCCTGCAAGAGGGACAAGGCTGCAGTGACGCACCTTTTAAATACTCGAGGGGACAGAGATAACCCGAATGGCAGGACCCTGAACTCCCCGGAAAGCAAAGCGGAAACTTCAAATGTGGTGGTGGAATGGGGACATGAAAATATGCATCCTTCAAGTTCACTGTTGTCTCTCTCACCTGGAGAAGCCTGGCAGCTCTGTGAGGATTCTGCTTTTTGATCCCTCCAGCGCCTGCTCCTGAGGGACAAGCTGGACACGGCTGGTGTGGAGTATGACCTGGCAGAGTGGATCCTGGACTACCTCACAGACCGACCCCAGTTTGTGAGAGCCCGGAACTGTGTGTCTGACACTCGGACCTGCAGTGTGGGGGCGCCCCAGGGCACCGTCCTCTTTTCACCCTTTACACTGCAGACCTCAGACACGACACGGACAGCTGTGTCCTGCAGAAGTTCTCTGATGACTCTGCCATCATCGGACTCATCACGGACGACGATGATGTGGAGTACAGAGGACTGGCGCAGGACTTTGTGGACTGGTGTCAGCGGAACCACCTCCTCATCAACGCGGGGAAGACCATGGAGATGGTGGTGGATTTCCGCAGACGCCACCCCACTGCCCCCTCACCAGTGAACATCCAGGGACGGGACATTGAGAGAGTGGACTCATACAAGTACCTGGGTGTTCATCTGAACCACAAACTGGACTGGACTCATAACACAGACGCACTGTACAGGATGAGCCAGAGTCGGCTCTACCTCCTGAGGAGACTCAGGTCTTTTGGAGTGACAGGGCCACTCCTGAAGACCTTCTACGACTCTGTGGTGGCATCGGCTCCTGTATGGTGTGGCCTGCTGGAGCAGCAGCATCACAGAGAGGGAGAGGAAGAGGCTGGACAGAGTCATCTGTCCTGGGCTGTGCTCTGGACTCGGTGCAGGAGGTGGGGGACAGGAGGGTCCTGGCTAGATTCACATCTATGC
>NW_027316056.1:35263385-35268385 GCF_026437365.1 Eucyclogobius newberryi | reverse complement strand
GCAGGGCACCCTTTAGAAAAGGCCGTGGCTACAGAGCCGCGGCGCAGTGAAATAGCCCAGCAGTTTCAGGAGCCGCGGTAAGGCCATATAGCCTCATGGCTAACCCTGACCCTAAGTCTAACCCGGCGCGGTCTAACCCGGCGCGGTCAAATGGCCCAGCAGTTTCAGGAGCTGCAGCACGAAATAGACAGGCAGTTTCGGCCGTGCGCCGCAGCTCTGTAGACACTCCCTTTAGAAAAAGGGAAATATCTTGGTTACGGCCAACCAAGAAACCATTCCACCCTACTTGCCAACAAGAAATTGCAGCAATGTATACCTTCAGGGTAGATGGAGAGCGCCCCTGGCCAAGTAGCTCCTGCAGGAAAGGGAGCACCATTGACACAGCACAATGTACTGGGTCCTCACCACTTTTGCGACACCAGGCGTCAAACAGTTTCCACTTGCAGGAATACAGAAGTGCTCCACCTGCCGGTGGAGTCGGGTACGTTGAGCTGGAGGAGCTTGTCCTGGAGCAGAACAGGGAGGATGGTGTTGAATGCAGAGCTGAAGTCCACAGACCAGAGCAGCGCAAACTCGACCAGTGAGGAGAGAGGAGACACGGTGAGGAGAGAGGAGACACAGTGAGGAGAGAGGAGACACAGTGAGGAGAGAGGAGACACAGTGAGGAGAGAGGAGACACAGTGAGGAGAGAGGAGACACAGTGATGAGAGAGGAGACACAGTGAGGAGAGAGGAGACACAGTGAGGAGAGAGGAGACACAGTGAGGAGAGAGGAGACACAGTGAGGAGAGAGGAGACACAGTGATGAGAGAGGAGACACAGTGAGGAGAGAGGAGACACAGTGAGGAGAGAGGAGACACAGTGAGGAGAGAGGAGACAAGCTTAAGACTTTAGTTTATTTTAATATTAATATATAATTATTCCTCGACTTTTACATTCACGTCAGACCAATGCTTTATTTTCAGATAAACCCATTTGAACATATTTTTCATAGTTTTAATGCCACATTCAACAATATTCAATATTTCATGTCTTGTTTAACATCCCTGGTCCTTTGCTGCTGTTCCTAATGCACATGTTGTCCTCACTGTGGGACAAATACGACAGTATCATTTTCTCAGATTTCTGAAATGGTTTCTTTTCTTCCTCCACGACAGAATGTTTATGGTAAGTTCTAATAGCTGTGGTGTTCCCCAGGGTTTGATTTGGGGTCCTGTCCTTTTTAACCGTACTTGTTCCCTCTTGGTGGTGTCATTGGGAGGCAAGAAGAGGAGTCAAAGTGAAATTTGAAATGAAGGAAATGTTAAAAGTGGAAGCTAGTTTGTTTTATAAAAATGTAAATAACCATTAGTACTTAGTGTTTGTCTCCAGTGTGAATGAGGAAGTGAACTGTCCAATCAGAGCAGACTCTGGTTAAACTCGGGCCTTTATCTTTGTGTGTTTGTCTCTCTTGTTTTGTCTGTCCCAGAAGTGCCCACGACAGAGGCCCCAGCGCTCAGTGTGACACCAGCACCAGCGCTCAGTGTGACACCAGCACCAGCGCTCAGTGTGACACCAGCACCAGCGCTCAGTGTGACATCAGCACCAGCGCTCAGTGTGACACCACCACCAGCGCTCAGTGTGACATCAGCACCAGCGCTCAGTGTGACACCAGCAGACAAGAACTGTGCGACAGTGTCCATGCTCCACCTCAGCAGCTGCACCTGCCTCTGTGTGTATCTTCTGTTGTTTATTCTGCCTCTGAACCTGCTCTGAACCTGCGTCTGAACCTGCTCTGAACCTGCCTCTGAACCTGCCTCTGAACCTGCCTCTGAACCTGCCTCTGAACCTGCCTCTGAACCTGCCTCTTAACCTATCCTACTTTAAAGGTGCATGTGAAATTTCAGATGATTAAGATTCTAAATATGTCATCAATAACCAGGTTTCCTTCCAAAGTTCTGAGACAGTTTCCACAAAAGGAACAGGATTTTCTTGCAAAATAAACATAGCAAAATGAAGTTTCCGTATATTTAGATTTGTTGAGTTTTGTGTACATACAGTCTGGTTGCTCTGTAGCAGTTATGGAATTCCCTCATTAAACTTGTTTCAGACATGTTTATTCTGTGTTCTGTCGCTTTAGTCCAACGTGCTCAGTTTAAAAGGAGTTAAATCAAAGCTTGACCATTTCAGAGTTTATTTTTAGAACCAGACACACAAATGATTGTTCTGCTCATTATCATGACAAGGTAACCCGCAAGGTAAGTTTATTTGTAGAGCACAATGCATACACAAGGCAATTCAAAGTGCTTCACACAACAGGACAAATGCATTCAAATCACAAAGACATGACAGAAACAGTTTAAGACATAAAAGAGTGCAAAGAAAATCATTTCAGTCAGTCATATCATCAAAGATCACTCAGCTCTGCTCTGTTTTCAGTTTAACAAAATATATACTTTTCTAGGACTTTAGGCACGTATTTATCAATTAAACAGTTAACCAAACTAATTTAAAAAAAGAGATTTGTTCCAATTACTATAGCAATGTCAGCACTTGGGTGAAAGCATAAAGTATGTGGGCATGTGCGATTTGAAAAACCACGACAACTATTATATCTTAAATATAAATAAATGTATTATTGCTGTTTGCTCTGGCAGTGCCCGAGGAACACTGGACGACTGCAACATATGGAGGAAAACACCCGCCTTATATACCATTATATACACATTTAAACCCGGCTTTTTTCTAGGTGATATTGAAAAACCTGTATTCCTCTGAGCAGAGCTCGTTTTTACTTATAATTAGAGTAAAACAGACATCAGAGTCCAAAACTACAGAGTCTCTTTTACAAAGCCAAATGTTTGTTCAGGAACAGCTTCAGTTTTAAATGGGGGTCATTGTTTCCAGCCGTTTTAAGAACTGTAGACCCCTTAGCGCAAAGGGTTAATGAAATAACCCATGGTAATTTCCAATAATTATTTTATAATTGACCTTTATTTAACCAGGAAAGTTCCACTGAGATGTAGCGTCTCTTTTCAGGGGGAGGAGCCTAATGTACATGTTTTAAAGGGCAGAGGCTGTGCTGCCCAGACAAACATGTGCAACCATCTGGATTTTACAGGATAGAAACTTTAGTTTGTAAAAATTATGAAAATATTAATATTAATTATATTTTAACTACCTTCAGATTTCATCCACTTCAAATGATAAATCAGATACAGTTACTTACAGTTACTCTCTTGAAGCACTGTATTTGTGGCCTCTGTATCAGCTGAGGTCAGAAGTCTGGACTTTCCCATCTCGGTTCCACTTCTCACAGAAGCTGAAAGGACAGTAAACTTCTTAAACCCTTAGTAGAAAAAGCTTCAGTTGTAGTCATCTGGACTCAGTTTGAAAGGTTCCTCCCAATGGGCGGGTCTTACCACAGAACAGTATTAATATCGGAGTTCTCGATCTAAATTCTGTTATTGACAATGACTCTTGGATGAGAGTCGAAACGTCTATTTTTTCAAACTGAGTCCAGATGACTACAACTGAAGCTTTTTCTACTATGGAACACGCCTGGACGAATGAGGGATTACACCGACATATTCTTAAACCCTGATTAACAGAGTGAGTCACGCTGTTGTCACTGAGGATGTAGCTCGTTACCTGCTCCTCAGGTTAGACACAAATAAAATGAGATAAACTGAATCCTGTTTGAATGAGTGTTGTTTTGGGACTGTCTTTTTGAACAGAAATACTATTTTTGACACCGCCATCCCATTTCATTTTGTAACAATGTATTCAGGCTTCACAACCCTCGCCATGGACATGATGGATGGATATGTTTGGAGCGTACTTCTGGCAGCTGGGACGAAGGCAATCACAAAACAAATTGATGGCACAAACTGCTCCGATGAGGAAGGACTGGACCAGCATCATAACCGACATACGCACCACAGGAAAATAAACCGCCAGACTCAATTTAGAATCGATATATTCAATAAAAAATGGACAACATGGGACTTGTACTTCGGACGTAGTACCCTTTAACCCCTCTTTTCTTTGGACGCCACTCCCTTATGTCCTATGTTTATGTTTTCTTTTTTGTTTTTTTTAATGTTTGTTTTTTCTGCTTTATGTAAAAAAATGCATTAAAAATGAAATATAAGACCTATGGTTAAAATGCATTTTTAACATAAGCAGTTTTGAATCAGGAAAAGCTTTATTGCCATTGTCAGTGAACAAAAAAGTAGCTTTAATTACATAAAACAATGAATATTAAAAGCAAAATGCAAACAATGATGAAATAAGGCATGCATACAATTAAAGAGTTACTACAATAATAAAAACGTGGATTAAATACTTTGATTGATTATTTACACAAAATGTTAAGTTAAATTCATGATTCACACTGTAGCCAATTTGACTCCATCAAATGTTTCTTATGGTTATGATTCCACCCACTTTTGAGATTGTATGAGGTTATGCACCGACATTCTTTAATTTGAAAATTGCCCCACAAATTCTGAGTGGAATTATGGGAAATGTGAAATCCATAGACTGACTCACAGGTTCCATTGACACCAACAGCAGAAACATGGAGTTTGTCTGATCAATTATAGACACTAAATGATATCAGCCGGTTTAACTGTTTTTAGGCCCAGATTTGAATGGAAACAAATAATTTAATCAAATGATAATGTCTAACAATGGTCTCTAGATGAAAAAAAACAAAATACTTAAATTTCAAAAGAGCTTTGTTGGAATCGATATAAAAAGTCCTATACATTTTAAATTACATTTTTTCAGGGTCATTTTATATCTGTGGGTTTGGAGTACAAACTGACCCTGATGCTTCCCAGAATGATTGATTTGACTAGAAATAAGAGGGTTACAGCTTTATTTTCATGTACAGCATATCAAGCAGCTTGAGAGTTCCCTTTTATAAGATGTGGAATAAATATAGTAAAATTCTGACGTCCTGAGCGTAGCACCATCATGAGTCTGACGTCCTGAGCGTAGCCCCATCATGAGTCT